>NC_089749.1:54111107-54126107 GCF_040412425.1 Macrobrachium rosenbergii | reverse complement strand
TCTTTAATGACAAGCAAGTCTCTCTCTCTCTCTCTCTCTCTCTCTCTCTCTCTCTCTCTCTCTCTCTCTCAATATGGGGCCTTTCTTTCACAAACAATGGTCTTACAGGGTTGACACAAGTATCAGGGAGCATCACGGAAGTAGTAGAAGGACATATGTATGACCTTCCAGATGTTCAAAGACGTCGGCTCTGAACCTACCATACTATCTCCCAGATTTCGAGACATCCGGTCCTTTTCCGTTCGTTCCAGCATCTTTTTAGACATTGTTGTTATTTGCTGCCCTCCATTTTTCGTATCTGGGGAATTTTTGGGAGTTGCCAGATGACTGTAATATTGATTATCAGTGCCAGGCCTCAGGGACTTTCAAGATAGCGATAGAATTTTTCTTTAATTCCAGAGTAACTCTAGTTATGAGATTAGAGATTTTTCAGATACTTTTTTTATGTATATTGCGATGGTAGTTTGATGTAAACAGATTAACTAATAGTAGCAAACTTCAGTCAACTTGACTCTATAAACCTCTCGTCCCACTGAGATGAATTGTATTTAAAGGCTTCTCTCTCTCTCTCTCTCTCTCTCTCTCTCTCTCTCTCTCTCTCTCTCTCTCTCTCTCTCTGTTTGTGTATGTGTGTGAGAGGGTTTGTGTGCTGGAGCCAGCCTGTGTTTGTAACAAATTGCATTTCGGAAATTACATGTTTGTAATATATATTGTAAGAAATGCAGGAATAACATAGGTGAAAAGTGTAGTAACGACAAGATAATTATCAACGTAATGATTCTAAAAGACATAAAAAAAGCTGTTTTTCTATTAAGGGTCCACCACTTGACCTCCTCCGTCGAAAAAAAATATTTTGTTATATATAAACGCTTTCTTTTTGTGTGGATGAAGATTTCCGAGAAAGACCAGTATCTTTCAGCAATAGCAGCACGTAGCGGAGAAGTGCCGTAGAGCATCTTTAAAAGCGGAAGAAACAGATAAAATCAAAGTAAAAGCAAATTACGACATTGTGCTTCTGGAGAAGGGTATATGTTTTTGGAGCGGAGCCAGAATTTTGTCTCCGGTAGTTTTAAAACTGTTGGTTGAATGGCAGTGTTAAATATGCACAAGCAAGTCAAGTAGTCACCAGTAGTGGCGTGAAGATCTGCTCCAAAGAGAAATAATTCTGTTCATGTGGAACTAGCCAAAAACAAGTAAAAAATGCACCGAAGTTTCTTGGGCGCAATCGAGTTTTCTGTACAGCGTACGATCATCTTTCGGTGGTCTCGGTATAATGCTGTATGAACCACGGCCCATGAAACTTGAACCACGGCCCGGTGTTGGCCTATCCATATCGTTGCCAGAAGCACGATTATGGCTAACTTTTAACCTTAAATAAAGTAAAAACGACTGAGGATGGAGGGCTGCAATTTGGTATGTTTGATGATTGGAGGGTGGAGGATCAACATACCAATTTGCAGCCCTCTAGCCTCAGAAGTTTTTAAGATCTGAGGGCGGACAGAAAAAGTACGGACGGACAGACAAAGCCGGTACAATAGTTTACTTTTACAGAAAACTAAAAAAGCCATGGTCATCCAAAAAAGTACAGTATTCATAATCGAAATGAAAAATTGGTTAAACGGTGGAAACTTCTAACAAGTAAACTGTACGAACCATTGCGTACAAAAATAAGCTGCTTGGAAATAACAGGGTTATATAAATATAGTTTACGCAATGAACATGAATCAAAGTGCCATTGCAGTTTTTATGAAACTTGCGCCTTCAACATCTGTATATTTTGGTAGCAAGACTGTCCCCCAATGCTGTAATAAAATGAATGAATGACCACTTATTGCTTGGTGGTGTGATTTCGTGACCTTGTCAGAATATGGGTGCCGGTTCTCTGTGAAATAAAAAACTCAATAGCGCTCGAGCAACATGCGCACAAAGTTTTGAGAAAAGTTTCTCGGTTGAAACAAGTCTTATGGAAAATCACTTGTCTTATGGAAAATGGCACTGGGAGCAAGAGTGTTGTCTAGGAGAAACAAGTAAAAAATGCGCCGAAGTTTCTTCGGCGCAATCGAGTTTTCTGTACAGCGTATAATCATGGCCACCGAAGATAGATCTATCTTTCGGTGGTCTCGGTATAATGCTGTATGAGCCGCGGTCCATGAAACTTTAACCACGATTATGGCTAACTTTAATCTTAAATAAAATAAAAACTACAGAGACTAGAGGGCTGCAATTTGGTATGTTTGATGATTGGAGGGTGGATGATCAACATACCAATTTGCAGCCCTCTAGCCTCAGTAGTTTTTAAGATCTGCGGGCGGACAGAAAAAAGTGCGGGCGGACAGACAAAGCCTCCTCAATAGTTTCTTTTATAGAAAACTAAAACAATCCTATGGCAACGCCGACTGATCGATATAAATGTATTCTGTTCTTGGAAGGAAAAAATTAAAGCAAATGACATTAATACCATCATCATCATCTTTGATATGCGAAGCCGCCTAACAATATGTAAGCATCAGACACAATTAAAAAGAATTTTACTTCCGATTGGTAAGAAGCAGCTTGGAGCTGAAGGTAACGTAAGAAAACAAATTTTGAATCCGGAGGCGTACGTATCATTAAATGCCGGATGAAACCTAACTCCCTTATCCTTAGTAAAGTTAAAGCTGTAGTTTGATTTTTTAAGTTTTAATTATACGAAAAAGTCAAGTAGAACAACAGCAACAGCCATGCTGGTCAGATGAACGAGATCTTGCGTATTCAAAGTGGATTTACCAATGAGCGCTTTTAAATTTTAACTTCCAAGATTAATTTCAGCAATGTGTTGAAAAACGTCACCCCAAAATACAGTAATTACAAAGAGGGAAGCTATACAAAAACAGTAGGAAGGGATGAATTATTAGTAAATTAAAATATTATTTTTTTTTCTTATTAGCATAGCATATGTATCGTAATTACTTGTCTGTTGTTATGGTTTTTAGTTTTATGAAAAGAATGTGCCGGATTTGTCTGTCCGTCCGCACTTTTTTCTGTCCGCCCTCAGATCTTTAAAACTACTGAGGCTAGAGGGCTGCAAATTGGTATGTTAATCATCCACCCTCCAGTCATCAAACGTACCAAATTGTAGCCCTCTAGCCACAGAAGTTTTTATTTTATTTAAGGCTCTATTTAGCCATAATCGTGCTTCTGGCAACGCAACAACACAGGCCACCACGGCCGGCTGAGAGTTTCATGGGCCGCGCTCATACAGCATTATACCGAGACCACCGAATGATAGATCTGTTTTCGGTGGCCTTGATTATGCGCTGTACAGAATGCCGAAGGGCATTTTTCACTTGTTTTTTAATGTAAATGTAAAGTCAGTTAAGAGAAGGAAAGTTTGAGATGCGCATATCCTTTTCGATAATTTGGCTGAAATAGAAGTAGAATTGAGGCCAGTGATATTCACTAAAAGTCAGTCAGTTTCATGATATGAGAATGAATAGAGGTATTTCTTTTTGGAACTCATACTACTAAAAAAAAAAAAAGTTCAAATCGAATACGAGATTGAATACTTCATGGAACTCATACTATACTAAAGAAAAAAAAAGTTCATACATTCGATCTAAACAACCGCAAAACTCTTCAACAGTGTAGAAAGCTTGTGAAGGGTAGGCGAAAGTGTAAATACGGTAACAATGCAAATATATAAGTAAAAACACGAACATTTATCGTAATATAAGGAAGAAAAGCGAATGCAGCGACAAGTAGACACACAGTGGTTTTAGAAGAGGACAGAGTGTCTATAGTTACTCCTGTGAATCTCCATTTCTGTTTTGATAGGTAGGTTTTTTCTGGAATTTTTCCTTAGTGAAGTATTCGTGGTGGCAGCTTGGTGTAGGTTAACTTTGCCTTATACCAGCGTGTGCCAGTCTCCAAAGACGACCTTTAGTAGTTCTTTTAAAAAGGACATTTTAACTCGATCCAACTAACAGAGACCAGATGTTCATATTTACAATGCACAGTTACTATTTTACTAGCAGGAGGAAGGGGAGGGGAGGGGAGGGGGAACGGGATGGCGAGGGGAGGGGGAATGGGATGGGGGAGGGAAGGGGAAATAGGAGGGGGAAGGGGGAGGGAGTGACACACATACACAAAAAAAGAAGCCAAGGAAATAATATACTAGATTATTTAATTTATAAGTGGAAAGATTGCAGATATTGGCCACAGATTCTCTCTCTCTCTCTCTCTCTCTCTCTCTCTCTCTCTCTCTCTCTCCACAGTTTTGACTTTATGTACCTGAGCCGTACTCATCTCCTTCCTCCTTGGAAATTTGAGCCACTTTATCACTTACGTCCTCTTGTGGCAAGCAATTCTCACGCTTCCATTCTTCTCCCTCTTTTATTTTCGCCATTTCTACATCCTCACGTTACGTCCGTGTTGTTGTATACCGAGGTGGCAATAACATTGTGTTTTTGTTACGTTTTCTGTTTTTTCAGTAGTTTTTTCTTTCGCTTCCACCACGTTGCATTTCTAATAACGCGATACCTTATCGTCATAAGATTTTCTTGTTTTCTATTCCTGATACAGCGAGCCATATACATTTAGGTACAGTATTTTCTTGATTTTGTGGTTATTCAGATGTAGTTCATGAGCTTTGAATCGATCCTTTTATTTAGTGTTTGAATACGTATATGAATATATTTTGTTTAATGTTTTTTGGCTTATAAGCAATAAGAACACTACTACCTGCAAAGAATGGTGCAAACGCGGTGAAAATTTCTGAAACCTCAATTATTGTTATTTTTGTAATATAACAAAAGGGTAGTTTGTAGAACAACAGTACCGACCTATAGTTCTTTAACAATAGCTCCAAATGAAAAAGTGCATAGAATAAAAGACTCCGCCATTCACACCATACTGATACGCTGTTTAGCAAGTGTTAGTAGCATGAAATCTACGGTAAACCCTTTTCTTTCATGATGGTGTACTTTTTGTTATAGTATTCCTTGGAAATAAGATTATCCACGTTTTCTCTTATGTTCATGAAAGAAAACTGACACTGTATAAGTAAGGGGGACTGAGGGAAACATTAAAGCGACTGTAACATGTTCGTCGTATTGCATTGTGTGTCCTTTTTTATCGTTGTTTTTATATGGTTTTACGTTGTGAACACTTATCACAATTGAAGGCTTTAATTTATTTACAATGAGCTGAAATTAAAGAAAAACGTCCTCATGTTATTGAAAAACCATAGTAGGTCATTTTAATACTTAAGAACAAGCAAAGCACACTAATGAGATTGTTATTGTTTACAGCGAGCGTTAATTTATTCATGCCTTTGTATTTATGATGACGATAATGATGAGCATTATTGTTATTAATGAGTGGAATGTGTGTATTATATTTTCGTACTTAAAAATATGGTGAAAATGAAACTCACTCAATTTTTCAATTCGACGTGGTCATCATTCACTATAGAATATATACATTGCCGTAAGTTCTCGTAATTTACGAAAAGCATTGCGCCTAGCATTTTAAGACGGTAAAAAGACAAAATCATGACATCCCCAAAATAAAATGGATTCGTTTAAACATTAGTATATATATAATATACAGTATATATAAACGTATATACATACATACATACATACATACGTACACACATATATATATATAGTGTGTGTATGTGTGGTATTGTCACTAAGTATTCTCTGTGGCCAGGTGAGTGTCAGCAAACATGGGACAATGAAGAACTTTGAAATTTCCCAGAGGGCAGAAGACCTTGGTTACTAGTCGCAGGTTTTAGACTGGCATATTTTAATATAAACTAAATAACGGTAAAGATTACTGAAAATACAGATACCAATGTCTTTCATTTATTATTTATACTGAATACGGAGAAACAGTTATAAGTACCTGGTTTGAATAATTGACAGTTCTTTTTTAGTTTTCTGTAAAAGAAAACTGTTGTGCCGGCTTTGTCTGTCCGTCCTTACTTTATTCTGTCCGCACTTTTTCTTTTGTCCGCACATTTTCTGTCCGCCCTCAAATCTTAAAAGCTACTGAGGCTAGAGGGCTGCAAATTGGTATGTTGATCATCCACCCTCCAATCATAAAATATACCAAATTGTAGCCCTCTTGCCTCAGTAGTTTTTATTTTATTTAAGGTTAAAATTAGCCATAATCGTGCTTCTGGCAACGATATAGGATAGACCACCACCGGGCTTTGGTTAAAGTGTGATGGGCCGCGTCTTATACAGCATTATACCGAGACCACCGAAAGATAGATCTATTTTCGGCGACCTTGATTATACGCTGTAGCGGCTGTACAGAAAACTGGATTGCACCGAAGTGTCTTCGGTGCATTTTTTACTTGTTTGTTTTCTTTTAAAGTACTTCTGTATCCTTCCACTTACCCTCTAAATGAAAGAAACATACTACAAAATTCCCGATACTTCCTAAGAAAATTATCTCCAAATATATATTTTTGATAAGGTCAAGGTGTAAGTTAACCATTTTATTTCCAACATATACTGGAAAAGAGGAATAATTTAGTGTGCAGCTCATTGTTTTAGGCATGGAGATTTCGTAAAAACGTGTATTTCATTCCCTCTTCTTTTTATTCTCAGCTTAATCCCTAGTCGGGGTTGCTGCTTCAGTGAACCTCCCTCAGCTGTCTCTCTCTTGAAAGCTCAATTCTTGATTAGTTTTGACATGTGTTTTACGGACGAATGCCCTTCGTGACTCCAACCCTCCTGTTTATTCGTTCTTGGGACCTATACTCAGGTGGGCTGGTTTCTCTCTCTCTCTCTCTTCTCTCTCTCTCTCTCTCTCTCTCTCTCTCTCTCTCTCCCAGTGGCTTTAGGCTACAAGGCTCATTCATTAGTGCGCGCAAAATATCAATGGAGGCATTTGAATTTAACTGAATTGGTTAGGCCACTCAATTTAATTATTTTTATGGGTAATTGGTTTATCCAAATACGTGTTGTAAAGGGAATGGAGTTACTGGCCATTCTACTCTAATTATCTGAAGGTTAATTGTGACAATAATAAAGCTTCTCGCGCTACTTGCTTTCCGATCATGATTGCGCTCACATTATATTTTGGATTTGTGTGTCGCCCCAAGCACATATTCCTTCATAAACATTCATGGGGGCTTCTATGCCAACTTCATATGACTTTTATTGTTGGTCGCCTTTCCAAGTACCAACCTGCCCCAGTGTTACGTGAGTTTGCTGATCGAGTGACTAGTTACTTGGCAAATGTTGCTGATATTAGCGATGATAGAAAGGTAATATAGACACACCAAAGTATATAAGCCAGAGGTCAGAATAGTTGGAAACAGGGGGCGGTATCGAGTTTCGGACCCTAAGTGGGGAAGGTCTAAACTGAAGGTTAAATGGAAGCAGTCGCCATTTAACAATACACTTTATGAAAGACAGAGACAGCTGACACTATAGAGGCGACACCATTGTTGAGGGCAAGCTCTGAAGGCTTTTTATGTAGACTGATGTTACGTTCGTTAACGGGCGCAAGTTTGTTTTACGTTCATTCAATATGCACCTAAATTTCATACATTAATGTATTTTGTATCCTAAATTCTACAGGCTTTCTATGATATCTTCTGGAACACACAGTAATAAAACCGGACTTTGTGTGATAGACGTGTAGGGAGCTTTTGCCCCTTTTTACGAAATTGTTGGAGCAGTGATACGTGTAGTTGTTTGATGTTTGTATTTTAAATGAAAACATCATAGTATTTCCTCCCGGCGTAAACATTTCCTTGTACCTTAAAGCAGAGAGGTCTTTAGATTTTTATTTTATTTTTTGGATAGCGGTACAACAGCGTTTAGTTTAGTTTCTTGTATTTGTTTTGAAAGACTGTATATCAGCATTACTGGTGGATGCAATTTTCAAATTTTTAAAAAATTAACGGCTTTTAATCTATAATTTTTATTTATATATATAAAATAACTCTGCTTCTTGTTGTCAATTATAGAAACTGTATTTTCTCTTGTGTCATATTTTCTGACAAAATCTTCATAGGAATTTAACAGAATTTTTTCACGGTGCTGTTTTAATAAAAGCATATTTTAGATATTGCTGGTGAAAAAAAGAAAGAACAGCCCCTTCATGCTGGGTATAAAAGTTTTCAAGTGTGTACTTTTGCGCTCCGTCCCCTCCCACGCTTTATTTGATGTTTTCAGCATACACCAAATATATTGTGTGTGTATATAACTATATATATATATATATATTTATATACAATATTTATATAATATATATTTATATATATATATATATATATATATATATATATATATATATATATATATATATATATATATATATATATACTGTATAATATATATGTGTGTGTGTGTGTGTAATCCAGCGTGACTAGTGTTTATCCCACACTTCAAAGGCCTCCAGGAAACTGATCAGGACGCATTTAATTGTCGTCATTAGGCCTGTTGTGCCTGTTGATGTGCCTTAATGGATTCCTCCAACCACAGGAGATTTGACCTGGACGGATTGACTGCAATGCGACAATAATACTTTTAGCTTTTTCCCCTTACTTTTTTATCCTTATTTGTTGATTTTTTTTATTTGTTTATTTGCTTCTTTGCTTTATGTTGTGGGAAGCTTAGCAGAGGCTTCTCTTACGCAACCAGTGTGATTCGGTTGTTTTGATTCGCGTTGCGTGTAACGTTCGTGGGTGGTTTTGTGTTATTGTGGTCGCCATTGTATGTAGTTTTTTTTTTTTTGTGTTATGATACTTGAATGCGTTTCCTTTTCTCTCTCTCTCTCTCTCTCTCTCTCTCTCTCTCTCTCTCTCTCTCTCTCTCTCTCTATGTTAACGAGAGAGAAGGTGTTGCTTCATTGCACTTTATATATGTATATATACATATATATATATATATATATATATATATATATATTATACATATATATATATATGAATATGAAATATATATATATATATATATATATATATATTTATATATTTTATATATTTATATACTGTATATATATATATGTAAATATATATGCATATATATATATATATAAATATATATATATATATATATATATATATATATATATATATATTATGTGTGTAAAATATACATATAAATATATATATATATAGAGTATGTGTATTTACATAAATAAGATATATATGTATATTTATAAATGTATATATATATATATAAAATTTGCTTAAATGAGAGACACATCCTCCTACCCTTCCTGGAAGTACCTTTTTTGGTGACAGCATATTGGCAAAGGTGCGCGCGCGCGCTTGCAGTTACGGGTGCAGTGTGACTGTTGACCTTGGTACCTGTGCTGCAGCTGGAGTAAGCGAACGGATTGCATTGTACCTAAAAAATCCATTGTTGCGGAGAATTTTTTATAGATATTTTTTGTTCGCAGTAAAAATGAGTTTTTTGGTAATCTGTGTTTGGCTTTGTGCAGGAAATTGGAAATTGTCGTAGGTTTTAGAATGCATACCTGCAGATTTGCCTACATATGAAGCAACATTTACGTGTATTATATATAAATATATTTAGATGTGTATGTATTTATTTTATTTATTTGCATGTTTGTGTGTGTCAGAGAGAGAGAGAGAGAGAGAGAGAGAGAGAGAGAGAGAGAGAGAGAAACGATTGCACGCCTATGGCTAACTACAAAGTTGAAAGAAAATATATATTTTCACAAATTGAAAAATATGAAAGTATTATTATAAGGAGGAAAAAAATATGAATCAGAAAGGTTGACAGGCAGCCAGACGTTTGAGTGAGTTATCCTTTGTTCGTTGCATACACATTCAACTTGTGCGTATTTTGGTCCAAAAAATGAATGAAGGGAATGGGACATTCGTGTATGAATGCCTCTGTTTGGTAGAAGCGAGAGGACCGTGCACTGTATAGGTAGTGGGGGAGGGACTGGGCGGGGTGGGATTGGAGACAGTGCCGGGGGCTTGGTGGATGGTGCCTTGGGGGGAGATGGCTTTGAATGGCGGGAGATGGCGCTGAGGGGAGGTTAGGCACCAGATCAGTTGCGAGAGGGATTTTCCCCTTACGCATTTCTCTCTCTCTCTCTCTCTCTCTCTCTCTCTCTCTCTCTCTCTCTCTCTCTCTCTCTCTTTGAAGATTCCAGGCCTATGTCCGTATGTGTACTGTGATGAATTATTACTGTTGAAGCCTATATCAGCCAATCTCTCTCTCTCTCTCTCTCTCTCTCTCTCTCATATCTGTATAATAGAGGGGAAGAGAAAAGATACGCTCTGCTTTCGGCCGTTACATTTTTTTTCCTTTCGGGCGATGTCAATATACTTCCAAATCAGTAAGTCACGCATAAGGAACCTTGATGCCTGTTATTTGATATGATAGATCAGACAGTAGATTCTGATATAAAAGAATTCAGAAGCCAATGCAGCGTTTCATTTGGTTCATTTCATGGACTCGCTTCCATTGTTCCCTGAGAAAATATTATCATCATCATTATGGCTTTGTTCTGGACACTTTATTATTACTCTCGCAAAGATTTCTGGCGTTGGTCATCTATACAAAGAAGCGAATGAATTAATCTTATATAGCCTAAATCTCTCTCTCTCTCTCTCTCTCTCTCTCTCTCTCTCTCTCTCTCTCTCTCTCTCTCTCTCGAACTACTGTGTAATGGAAGATACGGCTCTGATGTTGATTTTATTCTTAGGCCTAACCAGAAGTATTAAAGGATATTTCCCGTATAATACCGGGGCCCATACATGTCCTGACGGCATGATCCGATAGCACTTTTTATTCTTTTTATTCATGATTGTGTGTGACGTCAGGTAAATCATCGGAAATGGAAAGGCCTTACAGTACCCGACGGTATATGGTAGGCCTATTGTGGCTTTTCCAGCTTAGCCGTTTAGAAGTAGGCCTAAGTCCCCAAAGTGAAGGATAAGATGTTATATCTCGAGGAAGAACCAGGGTCTGGTCTTTGCTTTGTTGCCCTGGAAGTTGGAGAGTTTTGTTAAGCGTGCTCGAGATTCGTTGGTCGTTCAAAATGCTATGTGCCTTTATTATGCTGATATTTTATCCTGTATATTTCTGTTCGTTTGTTGTATCCTGTTATATTTTAGAATTAATTTGTGTTAGTTTGATATTTTTTTTGTGTTTTGCCCTCTTTTATCATATGTATGCCCTATGGATTATGTCTATTGACATTATTCCCTATATCATTTAGGCTATATCAGCGCCAAAACAAGTCTATAGCGTTCACCCAAGATGGAAGCAATCATCGGCCAGACGTTCTCTCTAATGATTTGATCGTAACTCATCATGTTTAATGAATAGAGGAGTTATTATCGAGTTATTATCGATCTCCTCGGGACCGGAGAGA
This sequence comes from Macrobrachium rosenbergii, assembly GCF_040412425.1. NCBI lineage: Eukaryota > Metazoa > Arthropoda > Malacostraca > Decapoda > Palaemonidae > Macrobrachium > Macrobrachium rosenbergii. Next base: position 54,114,743 of record NC_089749.1, on the reverse strand, counting down.
CACTTTTCGTCGTAATGAAGCGGAAAAGGGGGAGTGACATTGCCCGGTGAATTAAGGAGGAAAAAGGGGAATTAGTGTCGCTGTTGCCTGGTAGTCTGTTGATGCTCGATCTTCCGTTGTTCGGTTGTCTGTCTGTTTGTGTCTCTGTCTGTCTGTCTGTATCCATCTTGCTATTTGTCTGCCTCTCTGTGTCTACCTATCTGTCATCTGTCTGTCTCTCTGTCTATCTCTCTGTCTGTCTATCCAGCCGCAAACGTTTCCTTTCACACAGCGTGACTCTAAGACCATTCTCTCTCTCTCTCTCTCTCTCTCTCATTCTCTCTCTCTCTCTCTCTCTCTCTCTCTCTCTATATATATATATATATATATATATATATATATATATACATACAGTATATATATATACACATACAGTATATATGTATATTTATATATATATATATATATATATATATATATATATATATATATATAATAAAGAGAGAGAGAGAGAGAGAGAGAGAGAGAGAGAGAGAGAGAGAGAGAGAGAATGGTGATGATGCACATAATTGCCGAAGTGATATTACATACTCGACTTGTGTACGTATGTGCGCACTTGTATTGCGTTCCTGTGCCTCAGGATTGCACAAACGCTTACTACTCCTGATGGTATGGATAAGCACGCTTGTGTGCTTATTCATTCTATTTTTTACCAAACTCATTGAGTAGTCTTGTGGATTTAAAGATTAACGAGAGAGAGAGAGAGAGAGAGAGAGAGAGAGAGAGAGAGAGAGAGAGAGAGAGAGAGAGAGGGAGAGAGAGAGAGCCGTAATGGGTTTATATTTAGAAGTGGATTAGATTGATCCATTGTCGATTGTTGAACCGGAAGGGTGCGTCGAGTGTTCAAGTTTTGCTGTGAAACGGACATGCGCTTTTTAAGGTGGCGGTGATTTCGAGCTGTGGGTGATTCGCTGTGTGGCAAGTGACCGGACACTACGCGTGTGGGATAGGTGCGTGTGCCTGGTAGCGATCCTTCCTCCCTCCGCCCCCGTTTCTCTTGCTCTGCGTGTGCCTGTTAGCCATCCTCCCCGTAACTGCGTGTCTCTCAGTGTTGTGGAGGGAGGGGAAACGGAGCAATCCCTGACGGTGAGAGAGAGAGAGAGAGAGAGAGAGAGAGAGAGAGAGAGAGAGAGAGAGAGTGGTGTGTGTCTGCAAAGGTAGACTATATGGTCTTGCCTCTCTCTCAGTCAGGGTGTGGTGGTCCCGCCTCCAGGACACCACTTTCCGGAGCGAGATCGGCAAGAAGAGGAGCGTATTGGATTTGTGTGCTGATAATCGCTGGAGTATTGGAACGGTGGATTTAAGACTGGAAACGTTTTTATTTTGTATTTTACGTGTATTATTGTTCCTTAGAGTGCTGTTGGCGGTATTTGACGTATTTCATATTTGTGATATAATAAAGTGATAGTTGAATGTCGTAATCGTTAATAAAATTGTGAGTATATGATAAAAACTAACATTAAGTATGTTGAAACGGAAAATATCTCAGCACAAAAATAGGGTTTAATCACCTAACGTTATAATGACTTTTTTACGTTGATGTCTGTTAATTAGTGATGTGCATACACTCTGAAATAACGAACATCTAAATGCAGTGAAAGTAGTTTCGTTTCGCAAGAAAATAATACGAGTGCGAATTTAGTCTAGTGTCTCTTGGAGTGCAGTGCAAGACGAGTCGGATTTCATACTCAAGTTCTTTTGCCTATGTCACTTCACCTGTGGGTTGTTTTCTTGTTTTGTTTTCTCTTGAATAATAAGTGGCTTTAAGTTCATGGTATGTATTTAAATTTAATGTGGCCAAATGTATATATACATACATATATATATAAAATTTTTATATATGTATATATAATATTATATGTGTGTGTATGTATATGTATATATAAAGTAGTTTTTTCTTGCAGTAGGTTCAACACCAAAATCAAGTCATGCAGACATATTGTGTAATATTCACGTTTTAAAAAAAACAGAATAGGTTCAAAGAAAACCATTCAAAATTTCCATTTTCATTTATATATTTTTTGAATAGAAACAAATAACCGCTCACTGTTATGGCTCGTCAAATCCATTTTAACGGACGCTTCAATAAAAGTTTGGCCTTTTTGTTTCAACGTAATGAGTGTAAACTTTGGTTTGGCCGCACGTGCATCGTAATCTCTCTTTCCTGTACGTGTTGTGATTTCTGCTGGGTCCCCAACATTTTTGTACGTATGTAGGTATGCGTTGTTTGTACGTATGTAGGTATGCGTTGTCAGTGCAGCCTTGTCAGAAAATAATTTTTTTCAAGAGTATTTTCTTTTGTGTGTGTGTGTGTGTGTGTGTGTGTAAGGGTGCTTCTATTAGTTGTTTTTTTTAGAATAGTTTTATTTTATTGTTTAGTATTTTAAACCGTATTATTGTCATTAATTGGTGAATTTTCATTTGCTCAGAAATGTGATGTCAGATGCCTGACCTTATATGCAGCTAAAATTATGAATATGGTAGTGACCATTACTATCTTTCCTCATTAGTAAGGCAAATGGCCTGATGTTGTCACATAAGTACATGCTACATACCTATCTATTTCTTAGAGGATACCCCTTTAAGAGAATCTCTTTAATATATAAAGTGTAGAGTTAGTGATGAAACGGGATTGACCTCCGATGACCTTTCCCAGACATCCCTTGGTACTTCGAGCTTCGACATTAATGGATAAACAGCGCGAACCTGATTAGATGGCACGAGGGAAGCGACTCAATTATTGAAAGCTAAGGTATAAGTAGGGTCGGCGTTCTCGGCTTGACAGACATCTAAGAATATTAGAATTCTCCTTGACCACTGACAAGGGAGGTTTGAGGGGGTCTACACAGATAAATAACTTTTTTTAGGCAGTTGACTGAGGTTATCCATGACAGCTTAGGCTACTAGGCTGGTGGAAGTTGCTCTCCTTGACAGCTCGGAAGCAGGGAGAGGTTCCCCGTAATAACAGCTGACTCAAAAGGTGGGAAAGATTCCCCTTGTCAGCCAACGCGGCAGGTGGGAAAGGTACTTCTTGACAGCTGACTAGGAAAGTGAGAGAGGTTCCGCTTGACAGCTGACTGAAGGTGGGAGAGGTTTCCCTTGACAGCTGACCCGGAAGGTGGAGATTTCCCTTGACAGCTGACTGAAGGTGGGATAGGTTTCCCTTGACAGCTGACCAAAGGTGGGATGCGTTTCCCTTGACGGCTGACCAGAGGTGGCAGAGGTTTCCCTTGACAGCTGACCAAAGGTGGCAGAGGTTTCCCTTGACAGCTGACCGAAGGTGGCAGAGATTTACCTTGACAGCTGACCAAAGGTGGCAGAGGTTTCCCTTGACGGCTGACCGAAGGTAGCAGAGATTTCCCTTGACAGCTGACGGAAGGTGGCAGAGGTTTCCCTTGACAGCTGACCGAAGGTGGCAGAGGTTTCCCTTGACAGCTGACTCAAAGAGGGAGAGGTTTCCCTTGAAAACTGACCCTGAAGGTTGGGGAGGTTTCCCTTGACAGCTGACCCGGGAGGCGGGAGATGTTCCCCTGACAGCTCACTCTGCAAGGGGAAGAAGTTCTCCTTGACAGCTGACTTTGAAGAAGGAAGAGATTC
>NC_089749.1:54106107-54108607 GCF_040412425.1 Macrobrachium rosenbergii | reverse complement strand
CTTGATGATAAATAATATTGCCAAAGCCAGGTAGAGCATATTTTATTTCGCGAGCTTTCGAGGCATAAAACCTCGTCATCAGGCTGAAAAATTAACAAGGGAGAGAATCACTGAAATTAAAATAAATTGAATTGTCTCACTAAAACCTTAGGTAAAAAGCTAACAAAACAAAAAGAATGGCAGATACAAACTAAAAATGATTCACAAAAATACGAAAATAATAAAAAAGAAGCAAACATAAAAATAAGGTAAACTGTAAACAAACTACCACATACGAAGCCAAATGTCTAATGATCCATTTGCGTACCTGCTATGAAATCACAAGATAGGTAGTTGAATACCGGACGAGTTGTAGTTCAGTTCCGGTTTCATCCTCTAATAACCAGTGACTGAAATTAGAAGGTCCAGTCTATTTGAACAAAAAGACAGTACTTTAAAATCCAGGTCAGTGAAGGGGTGGTCTTGTGCCAAACTTGTTCCCCTTTGGCTTAAAAGGGTGGTTTTGGAAGAGGAAACCTACTTCTAACAGAAAGACCTCTGTGTTCCAAAATTCTGTGTCTGAGCCAGCGAGAACTGGATCCCACATATCGCAGACCACACTGGAACAAATAAACGACACGAATTAGGGTCCACAGGAATATTGGGTGTCTCCCTCAATACTGCCCCAAAATGGAAAACTGCAGTATCTGCAACATTTTCTAAATGGAGACATGCCAAGTGTTGGGCTCGTGAAACACTAATACACATGTTATTGCAGTTTCAGAATGATTCTTCAGTGCTTTGTACGAATATTTAGGGGGTTCCATTTGCAGTATCTGCAAAATCATTAGTAAGGCAAGGAAAAACTTCAGTATTCACCATTTTTCTCAGTTTTGTATTTTTGCAGATACTGCAGTCTTCCATTTTAGGGCAGAATAGTGATCTAATAGTGAAAGGGTCAGCAAAAATAAATTGGAAACTAATTTGAGGAAAGCTTTGCTTCATTATTTCTCGTAACTTTTTTCGGACCATATAGCCACTGTGACCAAGGTAAGGTAACTGAATGTACTTTGCATCTTTACCAGATGTACTGTAATAACACCGTCTGGGATAAAACTCATTTAAGATATTTTTTCAGAATTTTGTAAAATACAAATAAGGGATCAGAGTTTTCAGTAAAATAATTCTGGAGGAAAACCATGCCTTGATGAAAAAGTTGAAAATCTCAACAAACATTGTAAGCTTTATTTATCATAGTACATATTGAGTTATGTTTATACAGCATTTGAGAAAAACCGAGGTAATTTAATCCCAAGCCAGCAAATGTACTTTTCCTGTAAACAGAAGTTTTCAATTTGCCGTTATTTCTGTATATCTGAACGTCTAAAAATTACAGCTTTTTTGTCCTGTTCGGTCTCAGAATTAAAAGAAATGTTTGGATGACGAGAATTCAAATATTCATAAAACAAACCCACGAGTTATTGTTCCTTAAACACAAGGAAAGTGCCATCCACATACCTACGATAAAACAAAGGTTTGAAACCACTAGTGCCTTCAGACATTCAAATCCTTGCACAATAACCCATGAAACAATCTGCATATACAGGTCCAGGGAATTTCCATAGCAACTCCATCAGTTTGATTGTATAATTTACCATCAAAAGTAAAAATACCATCAGCATTAGCCAATTGTAACAATTTTTGTAAGTGTTTTATTAAGCCCAAATGTTCATATATGGTTTTCACAAATATTATTAAGAAATAATGTCATATTTTTGTAATGGGATATTCGTGAAAAAGAGGTTACGTCAAAACTAGCCATTACAACATCTGGGTTAAAATCGAAAGAACATAATTCTTTGACATATTTGGAAGAGTTTGAAGTATTAAACTCACTAAGAATTAGAGGGTATAAAACAGGAACTAAAACCTTTGAAAGATTATAACTAAAAGTGCCAATATAGGAAATACTGGGTCTTGAAGGGTTCCTTATTTAATGTACTCAGGTAGACCATACATACAGTAAAACCAAGCTTAGACCCAGAAGCAAATAGTGAGCCATATGTAACTTCCCCAATCTTATCTTTCAGGCCTCTTGACACCCTGTTTAATTTATCTTCTAATTTTAAAATGTGACTCACAATATCTACATTTAAGATCCTAAACTTTGTATTATCAGAGTTTTTCATTAATTTGCCTAAATATTCGGACCAATTCATCAATTCAACACCCCTACCTTTATCTGGCTTAGTAGTAACTATACTATGGCCAGCCCTAGGAGAGTTGATATTAATCAGTGGTCTGGTTAAACTAACGTTAAAAAAAAAAAAAGTAACTATACTTTTATCCTGTTTTTGACGTAACTGATTGTCACCCTCCTTTCTTCGACTAAAATTTTTTCAGCCTGCGGATGAGGTTGTATACCTCGAAGCTCATGAAATAACATGTTACATGTTCTAACCTGGCTTTGGCAATATATATGTATATATGTATATATATATATATATATATATATATATAT
>NC_089749.1:54083607-54096107 GCF_040412425.1 Macrobrachium rosenbergii | reverse complement strand
TGGAGGCCATTGAATGCCTATCTGAATTTTGAGAGAGAGAGAGAGAGAGAGAGAGAGAGAGAGAGAGAGAGAGAGAGAGAGAGAGAGAGAGAGAACTACTTTTCCTATTTTGGGAGACCTTTGAATTACTAATAAGGGTTTGTTGAGGACCACTGAATGCATACCTGAATTTTAAGAGGGAGAGAGAGAGAGAACGACTTTTGCTATTTTGGGAAACCCTTGAATTCCTAATAAGACTTCCTTGATGACCATTGAATGCATTTCTGAATTTAGAGAGAGAGAGAGAGAGAGAGAGAGAGAGAGAGAGAGAGAGAGAGAGAGAGAGAGAGAACGAGTTCTCCTATTTTGGGAAACCCTTGAATTCCTAATAAGACTCCTTTGGAGACCATTGAATACATATCTGAATTAGAGAGAGAGAGAGAGAGAGAGAGAGAGAGAGAGAGAGAGAGAGAGAGAGAGAGAGAGAGAGAGAGACTTTTTCTCCTATTTTGAAACCCCTGAATTCCTAATAAAATTTCTTTGGAGACTATTGAATACATATTTGAATTTAGAGAGAGAGAGAGAGAGAGAGAGAGAGAGAGAGAGAGAGAGAGAGAGAGAGAGAGACTTTTCCTTTTTTTAGGGGGGGGACCCTTTAATTCCTAATAAGACCTCGTCAGAGACCATTATAAGTTTTGATCTTCCTTTCCTGCGTCCCTTTGGGAATATTAAGATCTCGCTCCTCACTCAGGCCTTCGCCAGTCGCCTAAGAGCACAAAATTCACCGCCAATTTCCTTAACTTTTTCTCCATTAGTTCTCGAACACCCTTTCCCTTCCACTCATCCCCGCCACTTCCTATACTCCCCCCCGTCCCTTGCTCTCTCCCCTACCACCTTCTGTTTTCTCTCTCTCTCTCTCTCTCTCTCTCTCTCTCTCTCTCTCTCTCTCTCTCTCATTGTACTCTTTTTCCCTTTCTCTCCCCTGCACTTTCCTGTCCTAACCCTTACACTCACCCCTTCCCACCTTCAGTTCTCTCTCTCTCTCTCTCTCTCTCTCCTTCCTTCCCCCACTTTCCTCTCCTATCCTTTCCATTTCCCCCCCCCCCCTCCTGCTCTCTCTCTCTCTCTCTCTCTCTCTCTCTCTCTCTCTCTCTCTCTCTCTCTCTCTCTCTTTGTACTCTTTTATTCTACAGCCTTCTCGCTGTACTCTTTTTCTCCTACTCCTTCCCCACCATCATTTCCTCTCCTACCCTTCCACTCACTCCCTACCACATCCTATACTCTCTCTCTCTCTCTCTCTCTCTCTCTCTCTCTCTCTCTCTCTCTCTCTCTCTCTCTCTCTCTCCCCTCATTATACTCTCTTTCTCCTCCCTCCCTCCTTTTACGTCTACTCATTTGCTCTCCCTCCCTCTCCCCCTTTTTCTCATTTTTTTTTCTGAGAAAGTGGATTTTCATTTAACATTCGAGATGAAATCGTGCTTCGTCAGGTTTTTTTTTCAAGGGGCGCGATTCGGTCTTGGATTAAACGAAGACCGTGAAGAAGGACTGAAGGATTTTTGGAAATGTGAGGCACTTGATAATTTATGTTAATACCTGCAATATTTTCTCATCGTCGTCATTATTATTATTATTATTATTATTATTATTATTATTATTATTATTATTATTATTATTATTATTATTATTATTATTTTATTTTTTATTATTATTATTATTATTATTATTTTATTTTTATTATTATTATTATTATTATTATTATTATTATTATTATTATTATTATTTTTATTAATATTATTATTATTATTAGGAAGGAGGCCTTCTCCGAGGAAAGTGGCATTAAAAAATAAAATGGCTGTTTCTACGGCATTCAATTTATATAGAGTCCTCCCTATTCTTCTTATTTTCTTTTCATCGGCGTGAAAAGAAGATACAAGAAAATAGAGAAGACTCAGCTGTTATTATTATTATTATTATTATTATTATTATTATTATTATTATTATCATTATTATTATTTGTGTACGGTCAGTAATAGTAATAATAAAAGTTGGTTAACCAGACCAGCATTATGTAGGAAGAGACCGGTCATACGAAAGTCCAATATAGAGAAGGTATTGCAGTTGGTCATTTGGTTTAAATACTTCTGTTGTGATTTTATAGATGATAAAACATTGCAACTCTCTCTCTCTCTCTCTCTCTCTCTCTCTCTCTCTCTCTCTCTCTCTCTCTCTCTCTCTCTCTCTCTCTCTCTCTCTCTCTCTGTGTTTGTGTGTGTCTCACACAGACACAACACTATGTGCAATACTTACAGTTAAAGAATACAAATTGCCTAGAAACTCGTAAGCAAGCACGCTCTTTTTTTCACTCTAATTCCATATGCAAAATACTTGCAGTACAAGACATGCAGATTGTAACAATGTTAGAATTACAGCAAATCTCTCTCTCTCTCTCTCTCTCTCTCTCTCTCTCTCTCTCTCTCTCTCTCTCTCTCTCTCTCTCTCTCTCTCTCTCCCCGTGTGCAAACCTGCAGTAAAGGACATTCAGACTAGTACGAAAACTTACAAATGAAGGCAAAAGCAATTTGCATCCGCTATCATTATTCAAGTTTTTTCCCCCTCTCGGTTCTCAGCATTTGGCGTGTCCGCTTCCAAAATAACTTTTGTTCAATTAGACTTGGCTGAGACAAAACTTTGGAGCGAGAAGACTTTGAGAAATGTAATTTGCCCTAATGGAAGGTTTAGCTTGTTTTGGAGCCTTGCTCGTTTCTTCTTCTTCTTCTTCTTTTCGTGTTTCAGGATTTTTTAAGAAGTTTAAACGTCCTCCAATTTCGGAATTTGGAATGGAAAATCCTCCGATTGTTTCCCGATTTTTCTTTCTAGGCGGTATTTGTTTTACTTTATTCATTTATATGCCTGTTTATTCATTCTCTATGTGCTGCTTTTCTTGATTTTTGTTTCATTTTATTTCATTTTCATACCTTTTAAAAAACGAATTAATGGTAGACTTTCCTCTTTATTTTGAATTTTTCACTTTTCTGCCTTGCTTTTCACCTTATTAAATAATTGAACATCTTAAATGAATTCTTTCAAAACCGCCGCCGTTTGTTTTAAAATGACGGAGGGTTGAAGAAGAACTTGTAATAGTTCATTATTTTAATTACTGCCTTAGGTGTTGCGTTTGAAACAACATTTTTGTCGCATAACTTTTGTCTCTTATATGAGTGGTACAACCCTCGACTTGCGTTTTATCTGTCCGTGGTTCACGCCTACCTACCGCCCGTCAGTCATCCCAGCAAGAAACGGGCGTCAGCGTCAGCTGGAGTCGAGAAAAGAGCGTGGTGCTCGCAACCCTATTCATAAATGAGCTTGCACGTTTCGGACACAATATTAAGAATATGGGAGCGTGTGAAGAATAGGGGTTCTGTCTGTCTGTCTGTCTGTCTGTCTGTCTGTCTGTCTGTCTGTCTGTCTGTCTGTCTTTCCCGAGGCGTAGTCGTCAAAAAGAACCCAATTACTGATGGTGACAATAGCCGGAACTACAGGCGGTGTTTATTGATTCATTTTGGACTGCAGACACACTCTCTCTCTCTCTCTCTCTCTCTCTCTCTCTCTCTCTCTCTCTCTCTCTCTCTCTCTCTCTCTCTCAAAGGTGCATTTTGCTTGTGTAGCTGTTTTTAAATGCTTTGTTTTCTAGAATATTTGAATGGAATGGACAAAAAAAACAGTTATTGAAGTTAATTTTACGTTAAGAATAATTTGCAAAAGATTGGTTATTATTACTATTACATTAAGAATAATTTGCAAAAGAATGATGATTGTTATTATTATTATTATTATTATTATTATTAAATTTCCAACCCAGTAGAAAGCTTCTAACAGTTAAAAAGAAAGAGAGAGAGAAAAAGAAAGAGAGAGAGAGAGAGAGAGAGAGAGAGAGAGAGAGAGAGAGAGGACTAATTATGGAAAAGAAGAAGCGTGTTTGAGGGGCATAGTTTTCCGATTCATAATTAATGACTTAAATCCTTTCCATCATTATAATAAGTGAGAAGACGGTTCTGCCGTGAAGTGTGTTGGGGTGGAGGGAGGCCGGTGCCAGTGTTCGTGGGGGGCAATTTCCCCCCCTCCCCTTCTTGGAGGGGGAGGGCGCACGTGATGAATCCTTTAGAGAACGCGTTCTCTCCCCGTGGCTGGAAAAGGGGGAAGCACCCTGTGGTCTGGCTCTGTGGGAAACAGATGTCTAGAGCGAATGGTTTTTCTAATTGATTTTAGCGCTTAATGAGAGTAATGACAATGATGACATTCATATCATTATTTTTATGGAAAATAAAAACTGGAGCATATCAGTGATATTATTATTATTATTATTATTATTATTATTATTATTATTATTATTGGAGAAACAAATCCACAGTTATGTATGGGTACATATATTGAAAAATTGATCTCGATAGAGAGCTTTCGGGAATTTACTCAGGGATTGAAAAGGGGAATCGAACAGATTTCCGAAAGCTCTCTGTAGAGATTTATTTTTAAATATATATACCCATACACAACTTTATTAGTTTTCCATTATTATTATTATTATTTACATTACTTCTGTAGTTTGGGTAATAGTTTCTTGCAGATGGTATCAAGTGTACCTAGATAAGTTTGCGATTTTGTTATTAATTTATAGCTTGTGTTTACAAAGGCATTGATACCTCATTTGTTGTCATGCCCGAGTGTTTTTATCTGTACATTTTAACAAAATATTTCTAGGGAATAAAATAAGTTTTTATATAAATATATAAAAAAATATTTTTCCCCTGGGAATAAAAAAAAATACCTTAGCTGTAGTCATAATAATTGCAGTCACGTTTTGGAATGATAAATTCCCTTCACGGTACAAAAAGATTACCTATATTTCGTGGTAACTGTAGAGAAAAAATATGTATAAAGCTAGTGTAAAATATAGTATATTTAGAAAACCATAGCACGAATTACATGATCACCCAATTCAGTAGCGAAACTGTGCATGCATATGTGTATGTATGTTTGTGGGCTTTGTGTATGTGCATGTCAGGTAGTATGTGGGGATACAAAATATGTATACGTGTGCATGTTTTTGTGCATGTGGTTATGGTTTGTGCATATGCATATGCTAGATAGTTATGTTTAGGAATACAAAATATGAAGTATTTTGGTTTGTGTGTATGTTTGTGTGTTTAGAAACCAGATGATTGTAAAAATCAGTATGAAGTGTAGCAGCCAGTGGTTTGAAGAATTAGTGTGACGTGCCGCAGTTTAAAAAAAGGTACCTTGCGGCAGGAATTGAAGAGAAGGTCTCATTTCTTATATGTAAAAAAAAAATGTTTTGAATGAGATCGCGTGTCGTGTTGGCCTTTCGTGTCTCGATGCTAGGTCTAAAGTTATAGGGATGGGGCCTATATAGAATACGACTTGTAATTTGCTGAAAAATGACTTATGTTACTCCAAAAAATAAAACCATATTTTTTCTAGTTCCGGCTTGTCTTTTTGACTGACTTTCTCATCTTTTATTTTTGTTATTTTTCTCAAGCTTCCTTTCTTCGGATGTATTTTATTTATTTTTTTTTACTTCGTTTTGATATGTTTTTGTTGCCTACTTTCATCTAAATCCTAATTCCCATGACTTCCTCCTCATTCCTTTCCATCATTTTCTGAATTTTAATCTGGGAATTTATAATCTTGAACGAAGTTTTTGTTTAACAGTTTAGCTTACTTTAAATAACTGTTAATTTTTATTTTTTTGTGACTGCATATTTCTGTGCCAAGTGAGGCAGTTATTTGAGATAACTTGACAGTAATCCATTGTTATTATTGACATCCGTCGTCTGTGTTCGCCAGTTTGACGTTTAGTGATTAACATACGGCACACGTGTTAACTCTCTCTCTCTCTCTCTCTCTCTCTCTCTCTCTCTCTCTCTCTCTCTCTCTCTCTCTCTCTCTTAAGCCGTCCTTTATCCGAGGCGTCAACTTGATGATCGTCTAGACGCCTCTCTCTCTCTCTCTCTCTCTCTCTCTCTCTCTCTCTCTCTCTCTCTCTCTCTCTCTCTCTCTCTCTCTGTATCATTCGCCCGTAAACATTATTCAGTTTGATTCCCCCTTCGGTCTTTTATCATTAGAGGGATAATAAGTGTCGGCGAAGACGCCCTCTTGTCTCTCTCACTTGTGATAAGTGCTCGTTATGATGCGCACTTTTGCGGGAACAATAAATGTCAGTGTGTATGTTTTAATTGCAATAACTTTTTATAAAACATTATTGGGTATATTGCGTGGTGCGCAGTATGATGCGCACTTTTGCTGAAACGATACTTTTCAGTGTGTATGTTGTGTGTTAACTGCAGGGACTTATAAAACAATAATGGGTATATTTTGTGGTTTATGGTTTATGCTCAAAAAGGAAATATGATTTTATATTGAGTCTCTCTCTCTCTCTCTCTCTCTCTCTCTCTCTCTCTCTCTCTCTCTCTCTCTCTCTCTCTCTCTCTCTCTCTCTCTCTCATTTGTATGTTGTATTTTAATTGTAATAACTTTTATAAAACGTTAATGGGTATGTATTTTAATTGTAATAACTTTTATAAAACGTTAATGGGTCATGTGGTTTTATGGGGTATGATTTTATATTGTGCTCTCTCTCTCTCTCTCTCTCTCTCTCTCTCTCTCTCTCTCTCTCTCTCTCTCTCTCTCTCTCTCTCTCATTTTGTATGTTGTACTTTAATTGTAATAACTTTTATAAAACGTTAATGGGTGTATTGTGTGGTTTATTGTATGATTTTATATTGTGCTCTCTCTCTCTCTCTCTCTCTCTCTCTCTCTCTCTCTCTCTCTCTCTCTCTCTCTCTCTCTCTCATTCGTATGTTGTATTTTAATTGTAATAACTTTTATAAAACATTAATGGGTATATTGTGTGGTTTATGCATAAAAGGAGGTATGGTTTTATACTTCTCTCTCTCTCTCTCTCTCTCTTCTCTCTCTCTTCTCTCTCTCTCTCATATTTCACTTTCCCTCCAAACATCACCCTCATAAAAAAAAGAGGAAAATGAGACTGAACAGAGAATCGAGGAGAAGAGAAGTAGGGAATTCTTGCCAATAGCAGTATCGTAAGGTGATGCCTATCCCTAGGGAGCTTTGGGAATTACTTCCCAGAATATTCCCTAGAATTCTCCTCTCGTTTGCCCCCCACTCGGCCGGATACTTCCCCTCTTTCCCCCGCAGACCTTCTCCCCTCATACTGAACATCTTGGCCTCAACTTCGCCGCTTGTTTCCCCTCATTTAGCCTCCTCCCGGCGTCTTTCTCTCTCTATCTTTTATCACTCTTGTTTTTTTTTTTTTTGTCACTTTAATTGGAGGAAATTTATCTCGGAAGAAGGGGATGATGGAAGTGTAATTTTAATTCCTGGTTTTAAGGAAATTGTAATCTTTTGAGAATTTTGTGAAAAAATGAATAGTTGAAAAAATGAATAGTTGTTTTTTTATTTATATATATATACACATACATATACATATATATATATATATATATATATATATATATATATATATATATATATATATATATATATATATATATATATATGTGTGTGTGTGTGTGTGTGTGTGTGTGTGTGTGTGTGTGTGTGTGTATATATGAGAGAGAGAGAGAGAGAGAGAGAGAGAGAGAGAGAGAGAGACCTCATTTTCTCCATCATCTACTAGATCACATCAGTGTTTGTTTTATAGTGATGGTTTATTAATTTATTGTTTACACGGAGATCCCTCCCTCCCTGCTCATGTGAGTCCCAGTGGTCTTCTGTATAATTTCCGTCGAAGGGGAAGTTTTTTATCGAATGGAAGAGGTCAGTTCCTTTTTTTTTTTATTTCCTTCGTTTTATTGAAATTGAGAAGTCAGTCTCTCTGTTTGTTCATTCATCTATTTTATTTCCTTCGGTACTCATAATTTCGAAGTATTTGCCAACATAGTTATTAGCTGTATTTTCCGTTATTATAATTATTTTTAAGTGTGTTTTTTAATCTTTCCACGTTTTAGTATAGGGGTTTAATTATTCTTTATTGGATATATAGAACATCACACCTTAATACTGGTCCAGGATATATATGACCTAGGCTCAATTTTTCAAGGTCACATCATTATTTACGAAAATGTCAACATCAGATCATTTGTATATGTGGCATGTAAAAACGCTTTGTTTTTTTTTAATGAGAAAACTGATTGATTTTTAAAACGAAGAGTAACACTAATACAGTTCTTGCCCTCCCAGTAATCAGTGATGGTCCTTGAATTAAAAAAAAAAAAAAAAGTGGTTTCTCTGCCGTTTCCAGCCTTTAGTGGTTTTGAATGTGTTCCTTAATGGGAGGGGGCGGGTTGGAATTTGTCTAGAGAATACAGTTGATTTCTCTCATCTTCGGGTTAATATTATGACGGAGATCTTTTACTTTTAAGACATACAGAAGCTTCTCAGATATTGGTTAAACATGCAAGGTTTGCCGTGATGCGCTGGAGATGTTAAAGTATATTTGTAGTATTTATGGGAAAAATCAATAGGCTCCAAATTACTGATTATGATATTTAAGGTGGATGTATATAGTGGAGCGGTTTTTAAAAGTTACTTAGAGAGTGGACAGCAAGACTAAGAGCAGGTTTTCACATTTAACAGTAAGCGTGAGGTTGGAAGTGGAATGAATAGGAAATCACTAACCGTCATCTTCCTCGTAGCATGAATACCAGATAATTTTTATTTATAGATATGCACACATGTGCTTCCCACATGTATGTAAATTGAACACGTGTATGAACGTTGCCTCGGAAGGAGGTGAATTGACAGGTAAATGGAGAGACTACATCCCATCTCAAGGCATGTTACCTGCTGCGTTCTAAAGATGGTGTCTCAGTGTTTGGGAAATATATATATATATATATATATATATATATATATATATATATATATATATATATATATATATATATATATATATATGTATATATATATTACAGTTCAAAATCATAACCATGCAACTTGGACTTTTCATTCAAGCGCCTGTACAGCTTGATCAGTCGAATATTTTTTTTCCTTCTACTCTTCTCCCATACTTTCAGTACATATGATCCGTACACACACACACATCCCCACTTGATTTCCTCTTTTCCACCGAATTTCTCCACGCCTCCATCTCCGTTGTTATCAAAACTTACCTATCCACTTTTCGCCATTCAAACCATTATTTCCATGTATTAGGAAGACAGGCTGCGTTATCAACTCATTTTATTTTGTCTGAATCTATCGAAGGTAATTTATCTGTTCGATGTTTCTTATCATCCCTCCCCTTTCTAGGAATTTTAGGCCGTACCAGAGTGGGTGAAAAACTCTCTCTCTCTCTCTCTCTCTCTCTCTCTCTCTCTGTGTGCGTGTGTGTGTGTGTTTTAATCTGACACGTACAATGTCACCTCTAGATATTGGGGGTCCATGATTTCCCAGTTTTTTAATCCAAGTCACTTCCATTTTCCAGAATTCAGAATTGAATTGTATTTATTTATTATATATTGAGAGAGAGAGAGAGAGGAGCTAATATTTGCCTATTATAGAGTGTTTAAATGACCCTTCCACGAGAGAGAGAGAGAGAGAGAGAGAGAGAGAGAGAGAGAGAGAGAGAGAGAGAGAGAGAGGAGAGCGAGCCAATTCACTCAGCGTTTCTTTTCGAGGTTTACCAGATGAAGTACGGTTGTGTTAACCTTTCATATTAACACGTTTTGTAGAAGGATTAGTTAGGGAAGGACGGGCCATTTAGGATATAGGAGTAGCATGAATACTTTATATTGTAAGTCCTACGCAACTTTTTTTTATTAGTCTTTTGCTTCAGTACTGCAAAAGCTAGCCTTTCCAATAACAGAACAGTCTTTACTCAAGAAGTACGTTTAAAAACAACTTTTTTACGTTTCCCAGGTCGCATTATTGTTTTGCAGGTCGCATTATTGTTTTGGAATCATTCTAAGTATTGAGAATAATATTCAGAGAGAGAGAGAGAGAGAGAGAGAGAGAGAGAGAGAGAGAGAGATAATATTTGCCTATTATAGAGTCTCGTGGAAAGGTCATTTAGAGACTATAATATGCAAATATTAGTTATTTCTCTCTCTCTCTCTCTCTCTCTCTCTCTCTCTCTCTCTCTCTCTCTCTCTCGTGGAAGGGTCGTTTAGACAGAGAGAGAGAGAGAGAGAGAGAGAGAACCTCGTACAAAAGAAAAAAATCCTCTCTTCTCCGAGAACATTTTACGAGAGAGAGAAAGAGGGAGAATAAGTTATATCCGTCAGTTCCTTGTGCCACGCCCCTTGTATATCTCCTTTTACCTTCCTCAGGAAGTGTTTACGGCAAATTCATGCCCCTCGGGGACTGAGGCGTCGTCTGTTGGATGCAATTTTCCCCTCGTATTTTTTTCTTTTTTCTCCTCCGGCCGGGTAGAGATTCATTATTTTCAGTCCCTTTTTTCCCATTTTCAGAAGGGTTTTCCATCCGTTTAGAAAGATTAACGCTGTGCGAGGCTGCGAGCGCGCGCACACGCGCGCACACATACACACACATACACACACACACACACACACACACACACACACACACTCTCTCTCTCTCTCTCTCTCTCTCTCTCTCTCTCTCTCTCTCAAAATATGCAGTCTTTGTCGTCGCATTTCCAAAGTGTTCTTAGCCTATGTTAAATTTGCTATGTATGAAACTGTATGTGTAACATATATATATATATATATATATATATATATATATATATATATATATATATATTACACATATACTATATAGATAAATAAAATATATATATTACACAGAATACTGAATAAATAGATAAAATAAAATACTCCATATAAATATAATAGAATATATATTTAATGAATAAATATATATATATATATATATATATATATATATATATATATATATATATATTGGTATTCAGGGTATTCTGTTTCTTTTATGGAGTATTTTATTTTATTTAGGATTGAGAGTTGCAAAGTCTAATGTTCCACGATTCTCTCCTGTTTGTTGTATTAATTTTTCAAAATTACTTTGCTGTCCTTTAATCAGAATGAAATCTCCACATCAGGCTGTTGCGTGTTCGAGCCTTTAGTCATAAAAAGTAACGGAGTTTTGGAAAACTTGTAATACCAATAACACCAGGTCTGTCTGTTAGGTAACAGACGGTGTCAGTTCCGTGGTTATCTTCTGAGCAGCTCTTTTCATGACTCGTTTTCCACTTTTTCTCTTTGAGCTTTGCCAATGTTTATGGCTCCAGTCTTATCAGTTACTTGCTTCTTATCTCAAGACGATGCTACGGGCCATGGGAAGGTTCCCTCTCTCTCTCTCTCTCTCTCTCTCTCTCTCTCTCTCTCTCTCTCTCTCTCTCTCTCTCTCTCTCATTGTAGATCACGCTACGGTTTCTTCATCATTTACCCCTCAGTTCTGTATTAATTAATTACGAGATAATAGATTCGATTACATCGCGAAAAATATAAATCTAAAGTTCGATTATTTTGAGAATTTCCTCACTCGATGTTTATTTCACAAGGAAATTCTTCAGCCTTGGCCTCTCCAATGCCGCATTATGTTTTCTGCTTAAAGTACGGATAGCTATTCTTCCTGCAGATTGAATATTACATTTTAATTTCTTTTCGCCCCCTATTATATAGTTCGTTTCGCTCGCATTCCAAAAGCGGGCAGCCAGTGCTTTCAAAAAAAGTCCTCTTCCATCCTTGAGAGTTGGACTGCTACCTTCCGCGTTAGGTCTCTCTTAGTTGGGGTGCAACCTCAGCTCCCCTCTGTTCTCCTATCTCCCCTCTCCTCCACCATTATCCTCCTTGTTGCCATTCCCCTCATCCCCCCCCCAATCTTACCAAATCCCCCTTTTCCCTTCTTTCCTTCTCCCTCACCCCCTTTTATGTTTCCTTTCGGACTGTGGGACCTTAGGGCGTGGCTGGTGGTGGAGGAGGCTGTTTGGGTGATATAGCTAAGGCTAAGCCCGGACCACAGAAGGAAGAAGGTTTGAGGATCTGGGGGTGAGGGAGGGGGTCGCTTAGGGCTATGAGGGAAATCTCTGATGTAGAAGGAAGAGGAAGGACAAGAGGAGCGAAGGTTGAAAGTAGAGGAGGAACAGGAAGGGCGAGAAAGGCGGTGAATTGGGAGTCAACTAAAGCTACTTAAAATAAGGTATAAGAAGATAAGAACAGAAATTTAAATTGTTAGAAAAACGTGACGTTAAAAAACGGTAATCAAATCGGCCTTTAGGAAATATAATTCCGGATGGGGAAGAAAGTAAGAGTTTTTGATGAAATTACGGAAATGTGAAAAAGCGCAATTGAATACAGGAGAGAATATCCAGTAAAGAGATCAATTCTTTTGTTCGCCTTTATGGTTGTTTGTTGGCGTTGTTTATATTCTGCGTCAATACACATCCATCACTTTGACTGTTTGTTTACTGTTTCATTTTTATTTCAATTTTTTTTTTC
>NC_089749.1:54076107-54078607 GCF_040412425.1 Macrobrachium rosenbergii | reverse complement strand
TTCGGCCCCTAGCTGCAACCCCTTTCATTCTTTTTACTGTAACCTACTTTCATATTCTCTTTCTTCCATCTTACTTTCTTCCCTCTCTTAGCAATTGTTTCGTAGTGCAACTGCGAGGTTTTCCTCCTGTTACGCCTTTCTGACCTTTTTTATTATCAATTTCCCTCTCAGCACTCATAGGTCCCAGTGCTTGGCCTTCGGCCTAAATTAATAGTAATAATTAGGATTATTGCCTGTTTTTTTTTGTGACTTTGCATGTGGCGTGCATGTGTGCTTGAATGCTAAACGTTTTTTATGCGGTATGAGAACGTGGGCTACTTATAATTCTTGGCATATTTCGTTTGAGTGACGTAGTTAAAATTTGGATGCTTTTGTATAATGTGGTATTTTATGTCCTTAGTTGATATAAGTTGTCTTGAGTTTTTGTTTTCCTTACCAGAAATTAGTTAGATCCATGATCTAAGGTAGATTGATCCTCTGAATTCTGCTAATTACTGTAATAAAGGTTTCGCTTGTAGGCCTGAGAACATTCGTTCCTCATGGAGTGTTATTTTGTGAATTTTCCAAAGCACAGTAAGCTGTAGGTCCCGTTGCTAGGTAACCAATTGGTTCTTAGCCACGTAAAATAAATCTAATCCTTCGGGCCAGCCCTAGGAGAGCTGTTAATCAGCTCAGTGGTCTGGTTAAACTAAGGTATACTAAACTTTTTTCCAAAGCAATGAATGGGCAAGATTTGGCTCTTGTCAACGATAATACTTTGAATGTCGCTTCCCCTTTGTATCCCACTATTACTTCTGCTATGGCTTCATCGAGCATTTAAGCTTATGGTATGCGAGTAACTTCTGCGCTTTAACACGCCTCGCCGCCTTAAACGGTTTCTCCCTCATTTCACCAACGACGTATCCCTCCTTGGCCCCTTGTTTCCCACATCCAGCAACATTCTCCAACTTTGGTCAGATTTCTTATTATTGGGCTGAGAGAAACGTATTCTAGTTGTACTGAAGGCAAAGTAAAATTTTGGTCGTTTCCTTCTAGCAAAAATGTTAGGTTTTCTTACTTTCCAGATATTTAAGGAATAACATATTTTAATTGAAGGAATTTTTTTATATTTAATTAGTAACTGCTCTGCTCGTTGAATATGTAATGGCTCAAGTTCATTTCATTTGTTAGCTTTTGAGGATTAATCGCCAGAAAGAGATTTTTTTGACGTATAGTGTTAAATTGCCAGCTTTTCACAAAATTTTATTTTTTATTTTCTATTCACGAATTTTGCTTTTCTATATTCCACGAATTTTCCTTTATAATTTATATGTATACTTATAAGGAATTGTATTTCTTGAGTTTGTAAGACTTACATTATATTTTGTAAAGATTAAAACCAGACTGTTTTGGCTATTGAAAATTAAAAAGTATTATAATTACTAGTTCTTGAATGTGGTTGTATGAGGATTTTATTATATATATATATATATATATATATATATATATATATATATATATATATATATATATATATATGTATATATATATATATAAATATATATATATATATATTTATATATATACATATACACACATGCAGTATCTATGTATATAGGCCTATGTATATGTGTGTGTATGTGCGTATTTTCTTAATTACGTGAGATCAAATCCAACTGCGGACAGTGTATTGATCTGCGGAAGGTCTTATGTAACAGTGATTTTATAAGATTAGTGAATCCTGCAGGTGTCTCGAGATAATCTATGGAATTACATCATCTTTGTCACGTAGGTTGTAGTGGTGGGGAAGTCGAGAGAAGCTAAAGTTAATCGTGGTAATTAAAAATTCACATGCATCTGGCACAAGGGCCCGTAACACATTTATTTGTGTGTGTATATGTATATATATATATATATATATATATATATATATATATATATATATATATATATATATATATACACTATTATATTATGTATGTATATATATATATATATGTATATATATAAACACACATTATATATATATATATATATATATATATATATATATATATATATATATATATATATATATATATATGAGAGATTTAAATCACCTGCCAAAGTATGTATAATCATATACATACCTAACACGAACCCCCCCCCCGCGTATAAGTATTCAAGAAGTGGAGGGAGAAAGTGCTGTTAGGACACTTGACTAAGCAATGCAGTATTGACAACACTGCATCAGTAACTACTAAAGGCTTTAGCTTTACTGGACTCTTATTGCAGTTCGATTCTTGTGCAAGCGTACTGCAGGATATTGCAATTTTGCACTCATATAATATTAAAACGCTCCTATTTTGCCAAGTTTGAAGAAAACACCCATATAGGTTTTTAAGATTTTGGGATTAGTTCTTCCATAGTTGTATATGGTACTTTCAGTATAAGGGGTTTAAATACGGTGTAAGTTTTGAAATTTAAAAATGGGTAGGGTTGTCAGCGAGGCACGTGAATTGTGGTTGATTTCGTGTATTTG
>NC_089749.1:54046107-54071107 GCF_040412425.1 Macrobrachium rosenbergii | reverse complement strand
ATTTATGCTGTACACGATAACTCATTCATCTTTGGCGTCTTGCTTGCGCAACATCATGCCTTTCCTTGCTTTTCTTCTTTGCGTCAAGCTTTGCATTTATCTTTAACCATTCAATTATTTCATTTTTCTTTGTTCTCCCATTTCCATCTCGTTCATCGTTGCATGTAGTTCCATCTCCCATCGTATTTACAATCATGCATCTCACGAATTCTAAGACAGATGTCATCACATCACCCTCTTATCATCTTACGTAACGTTCAAAGGTCCTGTTGGGACGCCAGCGTTGAAAGTGTCTCCTTAGCACAATTATGACGATGATGGTGATATTTCGTGACTATTTCCTAGACGCAGAGGGACAATGAGACACTTTAGAGTTTTGAGACGTGCTCAGTGTCTGCTTGTTCGCTGCGGTGTCTGTGTCGTCCAGACAGTGTGTGGCTCGCGTTTGCTACGTGAAGTTTGGTATCATCAGTGGTCTTGTTACTCTTATTTAATTTTTTTGTATTTACTTTACCTTTTTAGTTTTCTATAAAAGAAAACGGTTGAGATGGCTGTTTGTCTGTCCGTCTGCACTTTTGCTGTCCGCCCTTAGATCTTAAAAACTGCTGAGGCTAGAGGGCTGCAAGTTGGGATGTTGATCATTCACCCACCAGTCATCTTACATACCAAATTGCAGCCCTCTAGCCTCAGTAGTTTTGATTTTATTTGAGGTTAAATTTAGCCATGATCGTGCGTCGGGCAACACAACACCACAGGCCACCACGGAGGGCTGAGAGTTTCATGGGCCGTGGTTGAGAATTTCATACAGCATTATACACTGTACAGAAATCTCGATTGCGCCGAAGTTGCATTTTTTACATTTTTTAAATAAAGTTTGGTGTAGTAACCCGTGTGAGGCCGGGAGAACTACTGGAGATATTATCAAATTCAGCTTCTTACTATGATTTTTAATGTATATTTTGGAAATAACATCGTATGTTAGGAGAAAGTTCCTGATAGTTTAGCTTCGTTGTCCCTTCGGTCAATTCCCTGTGGTCGTCTTGCTTGCTTCGCCTCCTGTGCCTGCAGTCAAAGGATTTTTCGAGTGGGATCCTTCTGGTAAATAGAATATCTTACTTTGAGAACTTGTTCCAGGTTCTTCTTGCCGTGAGGTCAGAAAGATTGATGGGCGAGTTCAGCTGGGTCTTGAATTTTGTATTTTGGGGATTTTTGAAGAAAATGTATTCTAGTTATTTTCTTGAGTCTTGTTTAAAATTCGAATTCTGGAACTGTTTTCTTACACAGTATAATTTCTGTAGAGTTATCTTTTCTTTATACGTTGATGTCTGTGTGAGTTATCTCTCGTATTCGAGTATTGGAAGAAAGAACTTTTTACTTTCTTACGTATTTCTTTTAAATTTTGATTTAGTGCTATTTCGGTGGAGTCTAGGCTGTAACACAAAAAGGTTAACCGTTTTTCAATCCTATAGTAGATCTGTCTTTGGTCTCGTATGTTCAGACTTGGAAATCGGAACTTAATGTTTTTCTTTTTACTCCATCGAAAAGAAATTTTAATGTTAGGGTTGTGTTAAAGGGAATTTGAATTGACACTTAACCTTGGATTTCTCTCTCTCTCTCTCTCTCTCTCTCTCTCTCTCTCTCTCTCTCTCTCTCTCTCTCTCTCTCTCTCTCATTTAACCGACAAAATTCGAGATGTTAACTGTCACTTAATGCAATAAGATTTCCGGTGATTGTGCAATGAAATCAATTTAAATTATTCAGAGGAAAACCCAAATGATCGCTATAATCCAAGTAGTTCACAATTTAAGTTCAATTCTTCATTTAAAATGGGGATTCTATGAAAGAAAAATTGCAGTTTTTACGTACTGTTTTCAATAAGGATTTTTGTTGGTTGTAGCTGTCCTCCTTGATAGTGCAGATGGTATCAGTAACAATGTAAAATATTTGAAGCTGTTGAGAATATTGTTACGGTAGACCTTTTAGTTTATTATTATGTATATAAAATACATTTAACAGTTCTTAAACAAACAAAATTGAAACTTCCTGCAAAATTTTTAACAATTACCCTTATACTTTTTTGTATTTTAATACATGAATAAAGTATGAACTTTCGTGTATTTGTGTGTTTTTTCCAACTCACAGCCGGCTTTTATTGAAATTGGGAAGGTATTATTACAGCGTTGTACTGAATGGTACAACTTGGCAACGAAATGTGCCATGTCAAGGAATCGAATTAGGAATCCTGGCGTTTGGTATGATGCTTATTTGTTGAAATATTCTACACCTGATATTCAGATTGCATGTGTCTTCCTTTTCTTTATTGTCATAACCTCCTACATTATTGTCGTTATTACGATCTACTGAAGTATAGGGGTGCACTATGCTTCGTTGAAAAGAATAGTTCTCCATGAAAATATGTAGAGAGAGTCATAGAAAATGGTTCATTTTCGCGTCATATTAGCTGGGTGACTTTAATATATTTATTACTTCTTTTCTTGTTGAGATATTTATCTATTGATTTGTCTGTCTTCTATTATATGAGTGGTAGGAAGCGGGAGAGGTCACGGCTTACTTTGGGGAAGGGGGGGGGTCATGAAATTCCTACCACAGTTAAGGGGTATTCCAGGCCAGACCACGTGACCTATCCGTCTACAGTGGCTTCCAAGAAAAGGTCGTTTTAACCAGATTATATACAGTATATATATATATATATATATATATATATATATATATATATATATATATATATATATATATATATATATATATATATATGTATATGTGTGTGTGTGTGTGTATAATGTTACAGGCAGATAGCGAAACCGGGTATTTCGCGAACTGCCTGAAATTTCAGGCAGAAAGCGAAATGCACCTAGGGACATTTGATCCCCCCCGGGTCTAGTACTAAACACGGCGAAACAGTGACTCATCTACAGTGTTAAGCCGTGTTTAGCACTAGCCCCGAGGATCAAGTGTCCCTAAGTGCATTTCGCTTTCTGCCTGATGGCAATTCGCGAAATGCCTGGTTTTGCTTTTTTTTTCTATCTGCCTGTAACATTATAATGTGTGGGTGTGTGTGTGTGCGTGCGTGCGTGCGTACACGCGTACACGCGTCTCTAAAAGCAAAAGAGATCTCTTATCTCGATATCCTCATACTTTTTTTGATGCGCTTGCCTCTAGAAAGCCATTATTTTTTTAAGTATTCTTGATTTATTGAGTTATTCTTTCTTGAGTAGTGAGACGAACCACTCAAAACGACGGGTTTAAGAGCGAATTAAATTGACGGATTAAATTGACTAGGTTATGATATGTATATTGTTTCTGTGTACTAGCATACAGATTAATCCTGAAACATCCATTTGTTGTTGGTATCAGAGGTAGAAGTTATTCCTGAAACTTCCATTTGTTGTTGGTACCTGAGATAGAAGTTATATATCCCAAAGAAATGGCCTCGTTTTTATAAGCGCTAGTAACACCACTTTTTTCCTAATTTCAGGTGAGCGTTTGCTGTGTGTCGGACATCTCGAGAAAATTTCTCAACAGAGACCATTCTACGTTGTAAGTAGGACAATTTCAAGTCACAAAATTCTTTTATGCCGTCGTCTCTGGTCGCTGACTGTTGCATTGTATGAATTATTAGTCATGTAATGCTTATATATATATATATATATATATATATATATATATATATATATATATATATATATATATATATATATATATATATATATATATATATATATATGTATATATATATATATATATATATATATATATATATATATATATATATATATATATATATATGTGTGTGTGTGTGTGTGTGTGTGTGTGTGTGTGTGTGTGTGTTTACACAAATATATACATACTGTATAAACACACACAGTATATCTATATATATAGTGTGTGTGTGTATTACATATATACAGTACAGACATACATGCATAAATACATATATGTATTGTGTGTTTGTTGATACGCAATAGAGAGAGAGAGAGAGAGAGAGAGAGAGAGAGAGAGAGAGAGAGAGAGAGCGTGCATGTAATTACACCTAAACTCGTGAATGCAAGTACTCTGTGTGTGTATATATGACTTTATGCAATTTTGTTTTATCATTTTAATTCTTTTTTATGTTTACGTTATTCTTCGCGTACAGAACAGGTATGCAAGAAGGATGGGCAGTAAATTCGTGACTGACCAACCCTTATCTGTGATTAGCCCCCTGGCCCTTCTCTATCTTTGGGTGTAGATGATGTCACTGGCCACAAGGATTTGTTTCCTGTTTATTCTTTTTTTTTTTCAGTCGCCATTCGTTTTATTTTTCTTGTAGGTAGGTCTGGCTTCTGGCTTGAAGTTGATGGTAAAGTGTTTGACAACAGTATCTCTCTCTCTAAATTTATATATAGCCTATACCTGTATATACATATATATATATATATATATATATATATATATATAATATATATATATATATATATATATAATAATTATATATATATATATATATATATATATATATATATATGTATTTATATTATAATTATATACATACATATAGATATATATTTATATATAAGTTTACATATGTATACATATATGTATATATATATATAATATACATAATATACACACACACTTTGTTGTACGATACATTACCTCGCACGATGAAAAATAAGATAGCCATATAAATGAAACAATGGCAGCAGTCAAGTGCTACATCTTAGGCAGTGTCGTTGCTTCTATTCAAATCGTACATGATGTATGCAGAGTGGCTATTTAAATTTCCAGTTCTCCCAGAACAAATACTAATTACTACATTGTTGCTGTCTAATTGTAGAATATATTTATAGAAGTACGTAAACCTACCTCCTAAATGAATCAGATTTGAAAAGACAAAGATTTAGGAAATCTAGAGGATGAATACAGTATTTAAAAGCAGTATGGAAATTTCGAGCACCATGCAACGGAACGCCCGTAGTGGGGTAGTGCCGTCAGTGCACCTCACGCGGTGCACTGTAGGCATTACATAAGGTTCTTTGGAGCGTGCCTTCAGCCCTAGCTGCAACCCCTTTCGTTCCTTTTACTGTACCTCCTTTCGTATTCTCTCTCTTCCATCTTACTTTCCACCCTTTCCTAACAATTGATTCATAGTGCGACTGCGAGGTTTTCCTCCTGTTGCACCTTTCAAACCTTTTTACCCTCAATTTCCGTTTCAGCACTGAGTGATCTCGTAGATCCCAGTGCTTGGCCTTTGGCCGATTTTCTAACCTAACGGGCAAGAAGATTTTGTTAATAAGGACGGCTGTAATAGATGTAACATATTTCCATTTTAAATTACTCCATATATTGACACTGAGAAAATTAATCTAGCTACCATAAAATTACTGTTACGACCTAGTGCCCGCAGTTGCAAGCACGCACTTTTAATAGAGGGCTTCTTTGTGCAAGGTAAGGGGCTTATGGAAATCTAAGAAGATCGTACGCTTTTCAAGTTATCACTGGAAACTCAAATGGTGGAGACCAAGAACACTTATTAATGAGTAGGTATGCAGTTGATTGTGTAATGAAAATCTATTCATTGTGCTTGTTCTGGTTTCCCTTTGGCCGAATTGGGATTCAAGTGAATAAGAATAAAAATGCAATCAAGTAGAAATGTTGACATATGATAAGATAATAAAAAGAACAAAAAAGATTAATAACTGGATTGGGTTAAAATCCAAAATAGAAGTGAAGATAACGTTCGCCCTTCAGTTTGTGAGAGAGAGAGAGAGAGAGAGAGAGAGAGAGAGAGAGAGAGAGAGAGAGAGAGAATGATAATTATATTCGCCGAAGGTCAGTTTGTGGTGTAATATCCATGGAAACGAATTTTGTAAGGAATTTCTCGGTAATATTTCTCTCTCGATAAACGTGATCTGGAGATTTTTGCATACTACATTGCTTACCCGTGTATAATGTTAATCCCTCTTTCAGTTTCCATCTTAACTGTTCATTCACAAAAGGTCTGAAACCAGTTCTGGGTAGATTGGTTGACCGTCTGTTCATAACGGTATCGTGTTTTATGTAGGCTATATATAGTATATATTATTTGTATTTATACTTATATATATGTATATCTATCTATCTATCTATCTATCTATCTATCTATCTATATATATATATATATATATATATATATATATATATATATATATATTTTGTTTTGAACTAGATGTGTCTATTAACTGACACCAGATCACGATTTATATATTTGATGTTCATGGTATAATTTCCCTATAGACCATATGACCAAAGTGTTTTTAAGAAAAATGTTTCATTATAATAAATTGATTTACTAAGTGGTTCGCCCATTTTGAACATCAATCACCCTGGATTTTAACGTAATTTATTGAGTATATCTGCCTTCGAGACTATCTGGATATATTGCAGTATTTGGAGTGGCCATGCGATTGCAGAGCTGCAGTCGCATACTTCGCAGGGGACTGGAAATCCTTGAATGAAATCGTTGCCTAGCCGCTATCTGTGGAATATGGTCTGGCAGATTGAACCCTGGAATTTTGCGCAGTATCGTCTGAAAAGAAATGAACATTTGATAGGCTGGAGAAACAAATCCACAGTTACGCTTGGGTACGTTTATTTAAAGATGGATTTCTACAGAGAGCTCTCTGTGGAATATGGTCTGGAAGACTGAGCCCTGGAATTCTGTGCAATATTGTTTAAAAAGAAATGAACATTTGATAGGCTGGAGAAACAAATCCACAGTTATGTTTGGGTACGCATATTTAAAGATGAATCTCTACAGAGAGCTCTCTGCAGAATATGGTCTGGAAGACTAAACCCTGGAATTTTGTGCAATATTGTCTAAAAAGAAATAAACGTTTTATAGGGAGGAGAAACAAATCCACAGTTATGTTTGGGTACGTATATTTAAAGATCAATCTCTACAGAGAGCTCTCTGTGGAGATTTATATTTAAACTTGTGTACCCTTACATAATTGTGGATTTGTTTCTGTTTCAAGACTCATTCTACTATATGCTTATTTTTTAATTTTATAGTCTCTTAGGTCGTTCTCTCGTCTTTATATAAGAGATTATCGGTTTAGTTTTGTTTCGTGGTGTTTAAGGTACTTTGTGTGTGCTTGTGAGAGAGAGAGAGAGAGAGAGAGAGAGAGAGAGAGAGAGAGAGAGAGAGAGAGAGAGAGTCGTTCGACAAGAAAATTTTCAGATAAACAGCAAGACTGAATTGTCGTTCCCGTATCTTGCAAAATATACGAAACGGATCATTAAAAACTAAATTTATTATTACCAAATCTTGCAAAATCTACAAAACGGATTAGTAAAAAAAATTAAGTATGTTGTATCCATATCTTGCAAAATCTACGAAACGGACCACAAAAAAAATAAGTATATTATTTCCGTATCCTGCAAAATCTGCGAAACGGATCAGTAAAAGATAAGCACACCAGTCCCAAACAAACCTGAATGTTACTTACATAAACAAACATCCATATTATAATTAACTGCTCACTCAGAACCGGCATCTCAAGAACTACGACTCCCAGCCCCACATTCTATCCAGAATTGAACCGCTTAACTGTACATCACGACAAATGAAGTGTGGGTTTCATAACCCGTCGCGTGTAACAAAAATAACCATAAATCAGGTTTTCTCGGCAGGTGCGGTAAGTTTCCTGTTGTTGTTGGGGGTGGGGTGGGAGATTCCTAGGTGGGCGTGGGTGGGGGTTGGTGGACCTGGTGTTGGGGTGGGGGGGATTTGAGGAGGAGGTTGTAAGCAGAACCGGATCGTATATAGAGGTTTTATACAGTATTGACGTTTGTCTTATTTTAACTTTATAATTAACGTACGTTGTGTTTTTGTATGCTTTTGTAATCACTGCATGTGATATTGCCCCTCTCTCTCTCTCTCTCTCTCTCTCTCTCTCTCTCTCTCTCTCTCTCTCTCTCTCTCTCTCATACTATTTTATTTTTTATTTAGTTTATTTATTTTTTTTACTATATAACTGCTTTTCCTTATTAGGACGGTTTCTTTTTTAGTCGCTCCGAGGAGTTATTTTTAACTTCGACTCACCTGATTTTGTCATAAGGTAGTCATATACTAGTCCCCCCCCGTATTTTTTGCAATTTGTCGAAACAACAATAATACTAAAGTACCGAATGTTAATTTTTATTTATGCTAAGCTTTTCATATAGCAGTAGTGCTGGGAATGTGTAATAAGATACAGAAGTTCTAACACAATGGTTTGTTGGGCCGAGACTTCTTCCTCTCTTCCCTTTTCCAGTCTTTTGATATCATCATCATCATCATCATCATGGAATGAGGTAATTTCCAGAAATGCTGGAAACTGGTTTTTATCAAAACATATGACATTATCAAGGCAACTACTTCTTTTCTAGTTATACTTCACACTTTCGCCCTTTCAAGTGTTTCTGGGTTAGATGAGAGCAGTGGTCGTAAAATTGCCATTTCCATCGGCCTCTGCTTGGAAGGAGTTACCGTGTCGTCATGAGAAGCATTATAATGAGATTGTCTCGGGGAGAGAAACTCTCGGATTTTTCTCATTCCATTCTCCCTCCTCCCCGTCTTGCCCCCCCCTCCCCCCCTTCATACCCTCCTTTCACCCCTTGAAGTCCCTCACCCCTCTTCCTGGCTTCTGCACTCTTGATGACCTTAGTCCTTGTGACGCCAGTTTGCAGAAATTAATTTTATCTCGTCCTATTATGTCCCTGTCTTGTGTAGGCACCTTACCCCCGTCATATCCGTTCTCCTCCTCCTCCTCCTCCTCCTCCTCCTCCTCCTCCTCCTCCTCCTCCTCCTCCTCCTCCTCCTCCTCCTCCTTCCCCCTTGAATGAAGTGAAACTCAAGGTGAGGATGAAAGGGACCGTTTAAAGAGCACTCGAGAGTGGTAGGTAAGGGGGAGACAGGATGTCCTTAAATGGACGTGTATCCACCTACTCATGAAATTTCTCTCTCTCTCTCTCTCTCTCTCTCTCTCTCTCTCTGTGGAATGTTCCTAGGAATCTTGCTAGGTCTTGCATCAGGTGCATTTGATTGCAGTTCATGCAGTACCGATGTGAAGAAGTTAAATTTTATTCATAGAAATTGACATTTTCGGGTAATGCGGATTTTGTGAGGAAAAGATGTCAAGACAACATTAAAAATTATCGAAATATAAAACTGAGGCATATTTTAGAATATATTCTTTAATACAAGGACGGATTTTAAAGAAATTAATATTATGGTTTTCGTCTAAGAAAAATTCCCGATTTTAATATTTTGAAAAATCTTCAAAAGTCGTTGTGAACTTTTGATGTATTCTGTCATGTTAGAGAAAATATTTTGATCACAGTTTTAACAGTTTTACTAAGTATGATTTGATATCACATTCTTCATTCTTTTGTTTTCTCAGTAAAAGGAGATAAAACACAATACAAAAAAAATGATAGATGCACTTACGAGTTGCATTTATTAATATTATTGCAAATTCCTCTCTCTCTCTCTCTCTCTCTCTCTCTCTCTCTCTCTCTCTCTCTCTCTCTCTCTCTCTCTCTCTCGTGGGCTCCAAGCGCATTTCTAATGTCAGGGGAAAGTGGCCAGTGTTTACTTAAGGGTCAGTTTTGGCACTTAGCTCCAAATGACTCCTCGCACTTGAGTTCCCGATTAAGGGCACGCGATTGAGAGTTTTGTTTGTTGCCTGGCATCATGCCCATGCCTGTTTGGTGGTTGTTGTTGTTGTTGTTGTTGTTGTTGTTGTTGTTTAAGCCATCCTTGTGCTGGCACGGGCTCTTGCTCCTGGAGCAGCCAGTAAATTCCCGGTTTGGTTTCCTTCGCCTTGTGGGCATTGGGATGCCAGCAGTGATATTTTCACCTGTTTGCTGTAGGAGTGTGCTGTGTAATTAATATTTATTTCGTAATGCAGTAGGATCTTAAAATTCTTAAGAGTAGGAAAATGTCTGTTTCTTAACCACATATCAGTCCTGATTTTTTAATATATATATATATATATATATATATATATATATATATATATATATATATATATATATATATATATATATATATATATATATATATATATATATATATATATATATATATATATATTTGTATATATATATAACTTATATATATATTTTGTGTTTATATATATATATATATTATATATATACTGTATATATATATATATGTATTATATATACATATATATGTATATATGTATGTATATAATCAAAATATTTCTTAATACGGCCCCTTTTATCATATACTTTGATTTGTAGTTTTTCAGTTAGGTAAAACTTTCATTTATACTTGCGATTGTATTAGTTCGATTTGAGAGTGTATTAGAAAAAAGGGTTATTACTTAATACCAGCCTCTTTTTATTCTAATCATGGCTTTCAGTTGGTGTCTTTACCTCATTTAGCTTTTATCAATCATCTTTTCACTTATTAGAGTTTTATATTATCCACGGGATAAGCCTTACCACGGTGATTAAATATTTTATCGGATGTTATTGCACTTCCTTTTCCAGAATTATGGTACCGGGAAATGTACTGAACAGATGAAGAAACACTAATGAAAAGAGAACTGCATGTCATAAAAACTACGAAAGAATGGGTGCAGAAGTGTTGTTTTTTTACTGTTGATCTCTGATTTTAAAATGAGCCTGATGATGTCTCGGCCTTTTTTTCTCTGAAATTTATGCTTTAAATTTTGTTGTTTTAAAATAAACTGTATTGTGTAATATACCCAAGTTATATATACAGTATATATATATATATATATATATATATATATATATATATATATATATATATATATATATATATATATATATATATTTTTTTTTTTTTTTTAATGTAATTTTTTTAGAAAATATATTACAGTAATTCCCTTTCATTGGCGATTGGCAAAATAGGAAAATATCTTAATTATATATTTTGATCCTTTTTTTTCGGAAAGTGTGACAGTTTTAATTTTTTAGCCTGAAGAAATAATTCTTTTGTGGTGGGTTTTATATAACGAGATTTTTTAAACTTTTTTCACGTTCGGAATTATATAATAATCAGACCGACGTTACATTGCTATTTCATCATTCTTGCGGAGTACTGAGAGCTGATTTAGGTATTTTTAGCAAATAGTCTAGCCTTTATTTTCACAGTATTAAGAGATTCCTGTTTCTAGGTCATACAATAATTGTAATATCATGGCCACTGTACTGAGCCGTATGACCATGTGAGTTTAAAATCGCCGCTTTCCCCTCATTTCCTTCCAGGAATAATTTCATTCCTTCTCTTTTTCTCTATATTTTTCCATCTATAAAAAACTAGAATGGTGATGAAGGTTTTGTGATTATTGAATGTTAGTGTAACTAAGATTTCACTTCGGTCTCAAGTCAACTTTTGTAGAAAGTGTTTGAAAAGTTCTGTCCTCTTTATGTGACAAGGTGAAACTTCTGTTTATCATTTAATATCGTTTACTTAGTAATGGAATTCTTATTGGCAGCTTTATTGTCGTTTACGTTCTTAATAATGGAGTTTGAGTTTTCTGTAAAAGGAAACTGTTGAGATGGCTTTGTCTGTCCGTCCGCACTCTTTCTGTCCGCACTTTTTCTCTCCGCCCTCAGATCTTAAAAACTACTGAGGCTAGAGGGCTGCAAAATGGTATGTTGATATCCACCCTCCAATCATCATACTTAACAAATTGCAGCCCTCTAGCCTCATCAGTTTTAATTTTATTTAAGGCTGAAGTTAGCCGTGATCGTGCTTCTGGTAACAACACAGGCCACCACGGCTTGCTGAGAGTTTCATGGGCCGCGGCTCATACAGCATTGTACCGAGACCACTGAATGATAGGTCATTTTCAGTGGCCTTGATTACACGCTGTACAGAAAACTCAGTTACGCCAAAGAAACTACGCGCATTTTTTACTTGTTTATTATTGTTGTCGTCTTTTGGGTGACTGCCAAGGAATACTAGGCAGTCACTGTGCCTATATCTCGATCTGGCAACATTGGCATTGGTCAGCTCTTGGGTGGGTGACCAGCAACTAAAAACCAGACGACCTTAGCATCTGTGCCTGTCTGTGCAATCAAGGACATAGTTCTAGCAAATAAGTGGTTCCAAATGAGACATTGGGAGTCAGATATAAGCAGGAATGTTTCTCGGAGACCCCAAGAAGCCAGGCATGGTTGACTGACTTTCTGAAGATGTTCATGTACATGAAAATATTTGTATGTTTACTATTTTTTTTACTAAAGGTTCTTTATAAACATTTGATTTTTACTGGTTTCTGGGAAAGTATTTTCAGATTCAAGTGGGTATACGTTGCTTATGTGGTTTGTAAGGACGTATTTTTTTTCAGAATATAATAAAAATTGTTAGATTCTAACATATTGATTTTAGGAAATTGTTTCCTATCCCAATGTTGGTGTGCTTTCGTGTTAATCATAATAAATAAAAAAATCATTTGTGCTGATAAACAGAACAGAACGCCAAAAACAAAAAAAAACAAAAAAGAAAAAAAACGCGTACGCCATCTGTTGGCATCTGAGTGTACTGAATCCACGCCGTACATTTTTCTAGTCTTATATTTTCCTTGTTTGTTGGTAAAGTGTTAGCGATACGCTCGCGCGCTCTGAGGCATGTCTGAGAGTTCAGAATAACACTTAATCATGGCTGTTGTTTGTGCTATAAAGAACAGGAAATTTATGCTCCAAATCGTTGCCAGCACTTTCTAACGAAAGTAATGGCAAGCATGACGTTCAAGTAGGCCACAAGGAAAGGTACTTTAATCTTGGAACTGCGAGTAGTTGTGTGCACGCATGCATATGGATACGTATATATAATATGTATTTATGTATGTATGTTTATACGTATATTATATATACTATGAATAAAAAAAATAAATGAAAAATTAATAAAAATAGTGAATGAATAAAAAAATAAGATAAAAAAATAAAAATAAAAAAATAAATAAGATAAATAAATTAAATACATAAAAATAAATAAAAATATACATATAAATATAAAAAATTTGAAGACAAAAAATAAATGTAAAAATAAAAATAAATATAAATATATATTTATATGTATATATATATGCATACACACCCATGCACATACACATCCATATACATATACTTAAACATACATAAACACACATATACATATACTTGTACAGACACCCGTTCACACAAACACGCCACTTGAAGTATCATCCCGAGACACCTTTGGTTAAATTTGTACCCCTACTGTTATTTATTGTCAAGATGAATAATTTTAGATATTTTCTCCAGCTGTGATTTAATGCTTTATTGCATATTGGTTGCTGCACAATCATTTTTTCCGCCACATCTTTCATCGCTAAATATATAAATGCATAAGATGATATCTTGTAGATGTTTTCGATTTTCTTTTTTTGTGTTTGGAATCATCTCAAAGCTATTTTTATATTTAATGCTTAGAGATAAAGCAGTTTTCTTTTATTTGCTCGTTCATATTGTTTAATGCAAGTTATTTCTTATTGTGATTGCTGGAATTTATTGTAAACTTTATTCTGAATATTTGGATTTGTTGCAAATTTCATTCTTTTTATGCTTGGCGTGATCCAAAGTTCTGGTTTGTCAAGGAATAAGTGCATGCTGCATTCAGACATTATTTTTGTTATCCAGTTTACTTACCAGATCTATTAGCGAATAAGCGGAAAGGAATTTTCTTCCATCCTCTGTATTCCCCATGTCCTGTAACCTCATTTTATTGTAAAGGCGAGTCTACTTTTCCTGCAGTATAAGAACTCTCTATTTCTTCTCTGTAAATTTCGTCCGAGTTAGGATGACGCCAGATAATTAACAATCTCTAAATCGCTCTATCTTCAAGCCAGCCTTATATACTGATCCTTTTAAGTCGTTATATAGTGTTCAACTTGTATCACATCCGTATTTTATCACTCGCTATTTACGGGAATATTTCGCGTCGAGTGAGTTGATGACGTCATTGATGGCGATGGTACTTAGTTTCATGTAAATGGTCACGTTGCAAAGGTCCTGAGAAAACTCTCTCTCTCTCTCTCTCTCTCTCTCTCTCTCTCTCTCTCTCTCTCTATTTGTACAGAGAATCTATCAACCTTCCTGTTTCTGTAAATATTTTTTTAAGTATTCGTTTAACCTCGATCTTTTTATTAACCATTTCCGTAGGGGGGTAGTGCCGGCAGTGCACCTCATGCGGTACACTGTAGGCATTACTAGAGGCTCTTCGTAGTGTCCCCTCGGCCCTTAGCTGCAACCCCTTTCATTCCTTTTACTGTACCTCCGTTCATATTATTTTTCTTCCATCTAACTTTCCACCCTCTCCTAACAATGACTTCATAGTGCAACTGCCAGGTTTTCCTCCTGTTACGCCTTTCAAAACTTTTTACTGTCAGTATCTGTGTTAGCGCTGAATGACCTCATAGGTCCCAGTGCTTGAAAGACCAAAATCCTGTATTCTATTCTATTCTTTTATTATTCCATGAAATAATTCCTCTTGCGAGTTTTTGACACTATCTTCATGATCTTCGCCCCAGTTATCATCATCGGCGTCATCATCCAACATCATCTTCAACATTTTGTTCCATATCATGATCACCATCTCTTATCAACGTCCTCACTACCTTGTTCCTATTCACCATCATCATCATCTTGTTCCCATTCACCATCATCATCATCTTGTTCCCATTCACCATCATCATCTCTGAACATCATCCCCGCCATTTCGGTCATCATCATCATCGTCACTATCACATGCATTCCCCATTTTCCTCGTCCCTGTCGGCTGCACGCACATATTCACCCAAGCACAGGAATGGTCATCTTGGAACGGCTTGTCACGGCAACCGGGAATCGGTTCGCCGACATCCAAAAGCGAAAGTGAAATAAGTCGTGTCCGAAATGCCTAGTTTGAGATGAGATAAACGTCAGGCAAGATGCGCTGGATGCTGCCAGGGTGATGATCATTTGGTTCGAAGTGGTCAGCCTTCTCGAACGGCTTTTTTTTTTTTCTGAGGACTGACACGGCATAGATTCAAACTGGCTGCTGGAAGGACAGAGAGAGAGAGAGAGAGAGAGAGAGAGAGAGAGAGATTTGTAACGGTCACTCACTTGACTTTAAATACTTGACAACCTAAAAGCGTAGTTGAAATTTCTTAAGCTTTGAAATGAACGGATCTCGTACAATACGTGTCTGAATTCGGCAAGTTTTTCCATGACCTAGACCTTTCAATGATTATGCGTCTCACGTTCTATACCTGTCGTGATTTAAATATATATGAGGATGTTCTTCCGTATAACAGGATACTTTTGTCGAAGATGTTTCACACTCACACTTAAGAACCTAGTTTCTACATAGAATGGCTTCTTGAAATATCTCAGGGAAAACGGAAATAGCAAGTTCATGTTTATATCCAGAAAAATGTGTGACTTGTAATATTTTAGTATTTTTGCACGTACTGATATTTGCTTATCTAAGTGCATACTCAGTGAAAGTTTTCCTGCACAAATGGGTTCATCCTTGATTCAGTAGCTAAAGGATGAGGGTGGCGATGAAGCATGGCCAATATTTAGACGAAACGGTGAATTTGGAATATGAAACCGATTTTGCTGTGAACATTTTATTTGATCAGCCTTTTGAAGGATGGATCTGGCAGGGTACGATGACTTGCTCTTTGTAGTGAGCCTTAGTCCAAGAAGGGATATGACTTATATGGATATATATATATATATATATATATATATATATATATATATATATACATATACACATATACATATATAATTTATATATATATATATATATATATATATATATATATATATATATATATATATATATGTATATAAAATTCTTAATTCATAAATCCACGTATTTCACTTCCTAAACTTTCGAAAGGAAAGTAACTTTTACAGAAATAAAATTGCACATAAAGAGCATGAAATGGCTGTGACAGCAAAAGAACTTGGAGCATCTCATGGTAGGATGGCTTTCGTACGTCTTGAGAGAGTCTTTTCAATGGGAGTATCTTTCGATATAACTTTTTTCCTGCGATTTTGTTTTTCTCTTCTCTAGTTGTAAGAGGAAGAATGCGCGAAATGCGTACGAGAGGGTTCTTAATATTCAGTCCTAATATTCTTAGTGGTTTGTATAGGCCATATTTGTTTACTGATGAGAAATTAATGCATTTATATTATATGATGTCTTTTTGTGTCTAGATTGTATATAGACAGGTGGATTCTCTGTGTATATATCATATATAAATTATATATATCATATATATTAATATATATAAATTTATATTATATGTATATATGTATATATATAGTGTATGTATGTATGTATGTATGTATGTATGATGTGTTTTTAATAAAAACACATGTATATATTTTGCACAAGCCCGTATATACAACGCAAATGCAATGATGTACCAATTTATATTAAACTGCGTGCGTGTGTCAACATACAGGATTTTGCATTCATGATCCCAGAAGTTATGTGCCTTATCAAGGTGTTGTCTCGACACTTTCGTCCACACTGAGAAAAGAAGTGCATGTTTTGTTTAGTCACTTCATGTCACGTTTAGGTGATGGATGATGCGTGGCCAAGCGTGTTTAGTTTTTACTTGCAGGTTCCTAGCGATGTTGTGATGGTGTAGGCTAAGAAAGTATATCGTATTTATGAAAATTATAGTGGCAGAAGTTTTATTATTATTATTATTATTATTATTATTATTATTATTATTATTATTATTATTATTGTTGTTGTTGTTGTTGTTGTTATTATGTGCATCGAATCGTAAGAGTGTTGTTATTATTATTATTATTATTATTATTATTATTATTATTATTATTATTATTATTATTATTATTATTATTATTATGGGCCCTTTTCTTAGCTGGAATTGACAAGTGTTTCCACGGATTATATATTTGTGGGAAAAGAAGAGGACACAACGCCAAATTAAGTAATGAATAAATAGATGAATGAATAAGTGAAGTAACTGGTAAAAATAAAAGGTGAAATTTGTATTGAAATACCTCAAGCAAGGGGTAGAGCTTATTTGCGAAAATTGGTCGTACGGTTTTCTCTCCAAGCATGAGGCAACTGTTTATTGGACACTCTAGTATAATAATAAATTTTAGTGGAATGTTGAGGAAAATCTGAATTTAATTGTATAAATAAATATATATATATATATATATATATATATATATATATATATATATATATATATATATATATCATTTGCCAGAAGAGTGACATAACCCAAAAATTACTATTTTCCAGGAGAAGCAATTTAAAGTTAAAACACTCTCTACTCTCTATAATTAACTTTATCACATATACAATTGTTCTGTGCATTATTAGAATTACTAAAAGGACCTCATTCAAACTGGATGGTATCTAATGGAGTATTTTTTCAGAAAAAGTTACAAGCTTTCTTGGACAAACAGTCCACATTATCAAGGATCCGTACAATGGCCTCAGTATGCAGAATGAAAGGACCTTGTACGGATACTTGATAATGTGGACTGTTTGTCCAAGAAAGCTTGTAACTTTTTCTGAATAAATACTCCATTAGATGCCATCCAGTTTGAATGAGGTCCTTTTAGTAACTCTCTATAGTGTAATACTGACATGTCATACCCTCTAGCGGTTAGTACTACAGATACAAATAAGACGTTTTTACCACAGTATGGAACAAAGAACGGCCATCTACTGGTATCAGTAACTCAAACAATTTTTGAGTTGTCACTTATGGCAAATGAGCGATATATTTATATGAATATGTATGTGTATGTATATATATATATATATATATATATATATATATATATATATATATAGATAGATAGATAGATAGATAGATAGATAGATAGATAGAGCCGGTATCCACAGGAAAAAAGGAGAGAGAGAGAGGGGTGGGGGTGGGGGAGTTTGCAGGACGCTTACTAGCGCCATCTATGTGCTTGACTTCAATCCATGAAGTTAGAAAATAAACAATAAACGAAGCAAGCAACATGCCAACAGCAGAGAGAGAGAGAGAATCATTCACGTTGGTAAGATGGAAGCCAAGTCGAAATCTAGTGTCTTACGAAATGCTGTACCCAATAAACAGAATGTATGTACAGTACGTGCTATACCGTTGGTTGGCGTACGTTAGGTAATCCCCATTTTCGCCGCACCTGGTGACAAACAGCACAGGGCATTAAACCAGAACAAGAGCAGTGGTGAGATTTGAGTCAAGGTCGCTGTTATTTGCAGGTTGATTGGCTGGAGCATCACGCTCTCATGGACTCTGTAACCTCTTGAATAACAGCAAGAAAAAATGATTATTTGGAATGAATCTAACCCTCTGTTAAAGTTAGCTTTTATCCTCGCGCCATTAGGTGCGAAGGTATAAGCTAACTTTAACAGTAGGTAAGAATCCAGATTATTAATTTTATCGTAAAAATTTTCATTGTCATTATTCAGGGTTTGAGACCACTGATTTGCATACCTAAACTTTCTTCATAATTGCAAATGCTTTGAGGCCCAGTGACTTGCTTTCTGGGAAGATTTGCTCTTGAAAGAGATGTGAAATTGAAGCAGTGTGAAGTTGATTTGGACAGCGAGAAGTGAAGAAATAAGACAGTTGATGAAACTTAAAAAGCATTAAGGAATAAAGGCGGAGCAAAAGAAACACGCCTAATGTCACCAGTTCTGCCTACAGCGTCCTATCAGAGGCACTTTGTATGTGAACTACCCTTTCCCTCCCCTCCCCGCCCCTACGTGGTTTATGTATTTAATTATCATCATTGTCATCAAAACGTAGTTTGTACATATATTAGAGTCGCCGTCCTCCAGCCCTTGACTAGTTTCCCTCGCCACTGGCCACAGTATGCAGATTGAAAGGACCTTGGTCCCAGATCCGGATTTATGCATAACGTCACAAGGGTCGAGACTTGCCGTCTCGAGCCTCTCTTAAAATATTACCATATTTTTGGCTCTAGGGACAATTTAATTATCAAATAGTTTAACTAGACCAATAAGATAAAATTCTTAGCATGTGTGATTATAGTGCATATGCACCATGTACCCCGTAGGGGGTTAGTGCCGCCAGTGCACCTCATGCGGTGCATTGTAAGCATTACTTAAGGATTTTGCAGCGTCCCTTCGGCCCCTAGCTGCAACCCCTTTCATTCCTTTTACTGTACCTCCGTTCATAATTTTTCTTATTACTCTCCAGCCTCTCCTGACAATTGATTCATAGTGCAACTTCGAGGTTTTCCTCCTGTTACACCTTTCAAACCTTTTTTACTGTCAATTTCAGTTTCAACGCTGAATGTCCTCGTAGGTCCCAGCGCTTGGCCTTTGGCCTAAATTCTATATTCTTTCAATTATATGCAGTATGTATTACGCATTGCGTAGTTTCTCTGCATAGTGCGCTTTTTTATGTGTGTGTTCATTTCTTCACGAGGCTCAGATAAGACTGGTAAACAGAGGAAGACAGTTTATGTTGATTGCAGAGAAAGGCGGTGATGAGATACCTCGCTTCCCGTTTGGGTTATTTGCCCTCTGCACTGTGTACAGGACTTTGTGGGGATGGCAGTGGGGACTAATCTGCGCAACGCAACGCAGAACATCAAATATGCAAGCAGTAACTGCCTACTTAAGTGGTAAAGAGTATTAAATATAATAGAGCATTTCTTGAGGGTCGAAGGATTTGAATATTTAGAATTTTTAATATTTACAATTTTAGCCCGCGCTGACGATTTCTCAAAAAGCAAAACACTCAGACCCTCGAAATTCGCACAAGGCCAGCGAATGCATGACGACAGAGAACACTTTAAAAGGCAAAGTTTGTAATCAGGATGTAGAAATCGAATAATGAAATAATAATCTCAGGCTGATCCCCTTCCTCCAAAAACCAACAATTTGCGCAGCAGATTGAACGGTGCTCGTGATAGGGAAACACGTGTTCGCCCTGTTTACAAACACCGGTGAGCAGTAATGAAAGGATGATTAATAATAGAACGCACCAACAGACAAAACAGTCGACGCCCGCCTCCCCTCTCCGCAAAGGGCCGCCATCCGTTTCAGTGTTGTGACTAAACCACCGGATGTTCGCGGATAGGCTGCGCGTCTATCCGGCATGCGCTGCATCCCTTTAGGTGTCCTCGTATCATCTCTCTCTCTCTCTCTCTCTCTCTCTCTCTCTCTCTCTCTCTCTCTCTCTCTCGACAAATGAACGTATCCTAATCAGTCTCCTCCGTCCTTGCTTTTATGCAATGGCAGGAGATGTCTGTCATTGTAAACAACGTGAATATGTTCATTACAATTCAGAAAGCGTTCTTCTCCTGTTGTACCTGATCATTACGATCTCTCTCTCTCTCTCTCTCTCTCTCTCTCTCTCTCTCTCTCTCTCTCTCTCTCTCTCTCTCTCGGAAAGACTCGGTATTTAATGTAGTAATATTTCATGAAAATAAATTTACAAAACAGAGCGAGGGTTATTTTATTTCTTAGGTAATTATTTTTATGTAGTTAAAATAGGAAAAATTCTGTATTTTTATAGAAACTGCTGAAATATCAACATAATCTTTTCAGGAAAAATTGTTAGAATTTGAGTAATTACAATAATCTTCACAGAGTTAGATTATTGCACAAGAATTTACCATTTTGCACTGAAATCCCAAGAAATGAAAGTTTTGCATTGTGTAAGTGATAGATTTACGAGAATTAAACGTTGTTCACCACAAAATGTATTGTAACTTATATGAAAATCATATTTAATGGCAACAATTGCAAAGTAAATTTGCAAAATGTTTTTTTGTGTAGAAAGGAATTAAGTAAGTCGGCTGTGTTGAATTGAGTAAATAGGCTGTGTTATTGTGTAATTCAAACACAGCACTAGTTAATATTCTTGTAGAAGTGACTGAATAGAAAAATCTGTTATGCAAATGAATGCCCAACAACGCTTATTCATCCATTCCCGTACACAAATATCAGTAAATTTACCTGTGCATTCTTATTACGTTTACTCAGGTGCACAAGTTATAGACAGATATGAGATGTAGGTTTGTGATTAAACATTTTTCCAATTTCTTTTGCTCTTATAGACTTGGTTCCGTAGTGGGTTAGCGCCGTCAGTGCACCTCATGCGGCGCACTGTAGGCATTACTAAATGTTCTTTGCAGCATCCCATCGGCCCCTAGCTGCAGCCCTTTTCATTCCTTTTACTGTACCTCCATTCATATTATCTTTCTTCCATCTTGCTATCCACCCTCTCCTCACAATTATTTCATAGTGCAACTGTGAGGTTTTCCTCCTGTTGCACCTTTCAAACCTCTCTACTCCCAATTTCCGTTTCAGCGCTGAATGACCTCATAGGTCCCAGTGCTTGACCTTTTGCCAAAATTTAGTATTCTATTCTGTTCAACAGACCTTACAATATAATTTAAACGGCAGTTGGGAATACTTAATACTCAACAAACAAAGATGATGATGAATGGCAGGAGTCCGTACCTACTAATTAACGTAGGATCGAGGACTTGTTGTTATGAACTCCTATAACACTGCTGTTCCTTCCAGATAGATCCAGAACTTTATCTTGTAACAGAAAGGTGGTGAATGTTATCTTTGCGTCCAGCGTCGGATGAGTCAAGGTGACACAAGGCTATATTTACGTGAAGAGTATCGTGTTGGTTTCCAGTTATGGAAAGCTTTTGTTTGAAGGATAAATTAGTCTTGATTAATTTGGTAGTTTAATTACTTTTATGATTATTGTCACTAATTATTAGTAGTAAATTCGGTGACAGTAACATGAATGTATGAGTGTAAATGCTTTTAACTATAAAGTTCTTTTCCCCGTAGGCGGGTAGTGCTGTCAGTGCACCTCATGCGGTACACTGTAGGCATTAGTTAAGGTTCATTGCAGCGTCCTTCG
Source organism: Macrobrachium rosenbergii (assembly GCF_040412425.1). NCBI lineage: Eukaryota > Metazoa > Arthropoda > Malacostraca > Decapoda > Palaemonidae > Macrobrachium > Macrobrachium rosenbergii. Next base: position 54,049,139 of record NC_089749.1, on the reverse strand, counting down.
GTCCCACTGTGTTCCCTTTCATTCCTTTTACTTTACCTCCATTCATATTCCCTTTCTTCCATCTTGCAGCAATTGTTTCTGAATGACCTTTCAAACCTCTCCACTCCCAATTTCCGTTTCAGCGCTGAATGACCTCATAGGTCCCAGCACTTGGCCCTTGACCTGAATTCTGTATTACATTCTATTCCGTAAAGTTCTTTCAGTCTTGCTTGGTTTTTATTTTAATTCAAAACAAGGAGGTACCTTCCTTGTACAATACTGCCTTAAAATGGAAGACTGCAGTATCTGCAAAAATACAAAGCTGAGAAAAACGGTAGATACTCCCTTGCCTTACTACTGACTTTGCAGATGCTGCAAATGTGACCCCCTAAATACTCATAGAAGGCACTGAAGAATCATTCTGGAACTGCAGTAACTTGTGTATTAGTGTTTCTCGAGCCCAGTAGGTGGCATATCTCAGTTTCGAAAATTTTTGAGATACTGCGGTTTCCCATTTTAGGGCAGAATACTGGTTTGGTAACACCCGAATGGAATTTAGAGTCGTAACTTGTTTCAGCTGCCTGATTTTTTTGAAAACGCTTTTAACAATCTGGTGTCAAATTGAAGAATTAAACTGTGATTGTATTGGAGGACGGACGTTCTCTTGAATTTTGGATGGTGTGCATTTGGTAGATTGATAGAAAGATAGTTCCTAGTGGAATAAGTGGTAAAGCTAAAGGGTCGAGAAATGCTGAACGCAGGTTTTGATGCTGGATTTTAATTCCGAAATAAGATTGACATCAATTATTATTTTAGACATCTAAAGAAAGCGTAAAGAAGTTGTAGTCACATAGAAATTAAAAGTTTATATCTGGGTTGAACACACAGACACATACACAGAAATAGCAAGTTTACTGTAAAAGTTTATGTCTGGGTTGAACACACACACACACAAATAAAATAGTAAGTTTACTGTATATCTGGGTTGAACATACACACACACACACACACACACAAAGAGAGAGAGAGAGAGAGAGAGAGAGAGAGAGAGAGAGAGAGAGAGAGAGAGAGAGAGAGAGAGAGAGTTTCTCCTCTTTCAGGAGTTGAATTTAGAAGGTCAAGTTCGCCTAGATTCCTTTCACCGCCCAAAGTCATCATGCACGTATCGCTGGCAATCATAGTTTAAGCAGCAATTCGTCACCACAAAGGCGTTGCAACGTGTAAAAATTGGTTAAAAATGCCTAATAGTTTAGTACGTTATGAGCCGAGCATTTCATTACCCCCATCCACCCATCAAGGGCACGTCCGATGGGCGTGTGTCCCCGGGCGTGGTGTTTGGGTTTCCTCCGACGGCGTATTAAACTAAAGCTTTGTTCGAGGTTATGCAAATTGTCTCTGTGAATTTTTGGTAATTATCCTTAAAGGGCAGTATTGAGGGTGTAGATAACTTATGGTTAATTGTTATAATTATTATTATTTATTATTAAAAACAGTTTCACCAGTGGTCACAGTCACAGGATTAGCTTAGTCCATTATTATTCCTATTGTTACCTTCCAATTTTCACAAGTCTCTTTGGGATGAGGTTGCTAGTCTTACGCCGCTCCTCATCGTGACTGTGACCCACCAAAGTCAAATAACAATCTTCTTGATTTAAAAGATTCGCAACTTGTTATTCAGGTGAGGACCTAACTTATTCACCCCCGCTTGGATCGATCTCAGGGCTTCTGGAGTGCTAAGGCAGGGATGATAACTACTGGACCAAGTGAGCCAAAATACTATCGCCACTAAGATGGCTGATTTTATTTTTTATTTGTTTGTCGATGATCCCCCCAAAATTGTGGATTTTTACTAAAAACTGCGTAAAGGTGGGCCTTATGGCAGGCAATTTGTTAAGATTTTTGGATAGGCAGAAATTTAACTTACAGAGAAGGAACCTGTTGGGGAGTTGGTTACTCATCCATATCAGGATAAAAAAAAAAATGCACCGACGCAATCGAGTTTTCTGTACAGCGTAATTAATGCTGTATGAGCCGCGGCCCGTGAAACTTTAACCACGGTCCGGTGGTGGCATGGCCTATATCGTTCCTAGACGCACGATTATGGCTACCTTAACCTTAAATAAGATAAAAACTACTGAGACTAGATGGCTGCAATTTGGTATGTTTGATGATTGAAGGGTGGATGATCAACATAGCAAATTGCAACCTTCTAGAGTCAGTAGTTTTTAAGATCTGAGGGCGGATAGAAAAAAGTGCGGACGGACAAACAAAGCCGGCTCAACAGTTTGCTTTTGTAGAAAACCAAAAACCTAAACCATACAAACCATTCCCATAGATTTTGCTAGATATAATGACTATCTACTCCTGCAAAGAAAATCATCTCTTAATCTGGACGATTTCATTTGGATCCTGACAAATAGCTGTTGCTGGTCGGTGGAAGTTTTTGTATACGCTCAGAGGGATTCAACCTTTTCCCACCTCCATCTTCCTGCTCCTTTTTGCGTGTCGTTTCCTTCGATGCAAACATTTTATTATGAAGTCATCATTATTGAGCTCCCCGTTGGGGGGGCGGGATAGTGTCGTCAGTACACCTCATGGGTGCAGCACTGTAGGCAAAACTTAAGGTTCTTTGCAGCGTCCCTCCGGCACCTAGCTGCAAACCCTTTCGTTCCTTTTACCGTACCTCCTTTCATATTCTCTCTCGTCCATCTTACTTTCCACCATCTCCTGACTATTGATTCATAGTGCAACTTCGAGGTTTTCCTCCTGTTACACCTTTTAAACTTTTACCGTCAATTTCCGTTTCAGCGCTGAATGACCTCATAGGTCCCAGTACTTGTCCCTTGGCTTAAATTCTATATTCAATTCAATTCAATCATTATTGAGTTTCCTAGGTGAAGAAAAATGTCTAATGTCATTTACATGTTTCTTTTCATTTGACTGGACTAAGCTTAAAAATGTTATAACTTCACTGTCTGGAATTGATTCTACGCTCAGGTACCAGCGGGTACCAATGTAATTGACATAATCTGATTTCGAATTACCTTCCCCAT
>NC_089749.1:54016107-54038607 GCF_040412425.1 Macrobrachium rosenbergii | reverse complement strand
AGAGAGAGAGAGAGAGAATTCTTTACGTATTCAGGAATGGTTTGTTCTTTTGTCGCAAGGTCATATTGTTAATGTGGGTATGGGTATTTATGAGTATTGGTGTGGGCTGCGTTGCTCCGTGGTCGTTTTCGTAATCCCAGACGAACGGTGTATTATTATTATTATTATTATTATTATTATTATTATTATTATTATTATTATGGTCATAATATGCGCACAATCCTATGGACTTAGCCAAAATTATTATTAATCTTCAGAGCCACGCAGAAAGGAGGAATAGTTCAGTATAAACGGAATTAAATGTTTTAAAGAAATGAATAAAATCAAATATGCAAACGGTCATAATAAAAATAAAAAGAGTAATAAGTGAAAATGAAATAAATGCATTCATAACGATATACAGTAATGAAGTAGCAGCAGTGAAGTAAATTGTCAGAAGACACTTGAAGGCACAATACCAAGTTTTTCAGCTGAGCAGTGATTTATTTAGCCATGGTTTATGTTACATTTGGCCGTTTTAATTGTTGTACAGTCTTAATATTTGTTTTCTTTGTTAAACTTCCTGCTATTTCACATTCTTGATGTTCTTTTGAGCATTATTTCGTAATCTGATGTTAGATTGATCTTCTCCTGGGATACACTAACACTATGCTACTTTGGCGTTTATAATTAAAGTGGTAGAGGCGGTTTTCATTTGTATCAGTTTTTATTCATGTACATATATATAAAACAATTCAAGGGCCACTGACACAACTGACTGTAACTACTGAATTGTGGATGGCCCCTGGGCAGGAAACTTCCTCAGCCTCAACAGTTTTATACAATTTCATGGAAGGTGTGTGTGTGTGTGTGTGTGTGAGTGAAGGCCATAGTTTCGACATTATTGTTTTCTGTCATGTTCCGATAATATTCTTGTGCTATTGGGAACTTACACATGCGCTGTAGATCTTCTCCAGTTTGCCGTCATAGGGATTATTTTCATTAATATTTCCAATTCAGAACAACTTGAATGAAGGCTTTATATGAATTCATTTATTAGAATCTCGATCGTACCACTGACAAATTGCTATGCTGTATATTTTTTTCAACTTTGGAATATTCAAATCTGTGCTGTAGAATGGCTTTTGTAAAAAAATGTTTATTTTGAACGCTGCCCGTTCGAATAAACAAAGCAAACAAAATACCTTTATTTCATGGAAATGTTTATTTTTAGGTCTCTAAAATAAAGCATTGTTGAATTATTCCGCGAAAAATTGCTAGTAAATATCATGACGCCAATATTAAATGTTTTTTATTTGTTTTGTTTTATTTTTGTTAATGGAGTTGTTAGTATGAATTTTTGTTTGATAGTTATTATTGACCATGTTATTGATATCTATAATTTTAATATTGAAGACTTTTGTTAGTATAATTATTATTGTTGTTGCAGTTTTCGGAATAATTTGACGTTATTATTATTGGTGTTGTTTTTCTTGTTGCTGTTTGTATTATGATGATAACATTAGTTGTTTGTTGCTGTTGTTAATATGAGTTTTTGTTTGACAATAGTATTATTGTCCATTGATGTTATTTATAATTTTAATGTTGGAGTTTTGTATTAGTATAATTGTCATTGTTGTTGCAGTTTTCAGAATAATGTTACATTCCGTTTATTATTGTTACTGCTCTTCTCATTGCTTTTAGCTTTCTCCAAAAAAAAACTGTTGAGATGGCTTTGTCTGTCCGTCCGCACTTTCTCTGTCCTCCCTCAGATCTCAAAAACCACTGAGGCTAGAGGGCTGCAAATTGGTATGTTGATCATCCACCCTCCAGTCATCAAACATACCAAATTGCAGCCCTCGAGCCTCAGTAGTTTTTATTGTATTTGAGGTTAAAGTTAGCCATAGTCGTGCTTCTGGCAGCGATGTAGGACAGGCCACCACAGGGCCGTGGTTAAAGTTTCTTGGGCCGCGGTTCATACAGTATTATACCGAGACTACGCTGTACAGAAAACTCGATTGCGCCGAAGAAACTAATGCGCATATTTTACTTTTTTGTATTATGATGATAACATTAGTTGTTTGCTGTTGTTGCTGCTGTTGTGGTTGTTGTTGTTGCTGCTGCTGCTGCTGCTGCTGTTGCTGCTGTTGTGGTTGTTGTTGCTGCTGCTGCTGCTGCTGCTGATGTTGTTGTTGTTGTTGCTGCTGCTGCTGCTGCTGCTGATGTTGTTGTTGTTGTTGCTGCTGCTGATGCTGCTGTTGTTGTTTCTGCTGCACTGTTATTGTTGTTGTTGCTGCTGTTGTTCTTACTGTTGCTGTTGTTGTTGTTGCTGCTGCTGCTGTTATTGTTTTTGCTGCTGTTGTTATTGTTGTTGTTGCTGCTGTTGTTGTTCATGAGAGATTTTCTCCCTTCTCAGCTTTCACTTTTTTTTTTTCTCTCTCTCTCTCTCTGTCTCTCTCTCTCTCTCTTTCACTTGCATTCTCAGCCACCTACGTTCCGTTTTTTTTAAGGGGCACAGCTGATGCAGCAGCAACAGCGGCAGTCGAAGCAACATCAGATGGAAACTCACCAGTTATTGGCAGAATCCCAAGGGAGACTACTGCTCTCTCTCTCTCTCTCTCTCTCTCTCTCTCTCTCTCTCTCTCTCTCTCTCTGACATGACTTTCAGACGTGTTCTTGCATTGTCGGAGAAAATTCCTTCGCCTCTGCTAGGGGTCTCTCCGCATTCCTGGAAGTGGTCATTTTAATCATAATCATCATCATCATCGTTTTCATAATATCTGGGATTTCAAGAGACGTTTATGATGATGGTGATATTATTTTTTTTATGATAGTACTAGATATGGTAGTACTAGTATCATCATCATCATTGTTGTTTTCATAATATCTGGGATTTTAAGAGATGTTTATGATGATGGTGATATTATTTATTAATATGATAGCATTAGATATTGACATTATGAAAGTACTAGTCGAAAGTTCTTGTCTGCAATTGCCTGAATTTTCGTCATCGTTTTCTTCGTCGGAGAAATATTTGAAAAACTTTCGATTTTTCCTCCAGATTGTTTTATCATCACAGTATCGTCAGTTCCATTTCTTTTCATTATCATCCGAACTATTTTCTCTATCATTTTCAGTTTTGTTATGTGGGACATAGCTCGTAAAAAACAACTATCTTCTCCATCATTTTCAATATTATTATGTGATGCATCGCTCGTAAAAAAACAATAAGTTACAGAACGTTTGTAGCTCCGAATCTCATTAGTCAGATATATATATATATATATATATATATATTAGTCAGTGTATATATATATATATATATATATATATATATATATATATATATATATATATATATATATATATATATATATATATATATATATATATATATATATATATATATATATATATATATATATTTATATATTTAGTGTTTGTGTGCGAACGCTCCCGTAATGGTGCAGTGCAGTTGTGTCTTGGCCGACCATGAGCCTAATTTGTTTAGTTGTCTCATTAGCCTCGTCTTTTGCCATTCTCTGATATTGATTGGAATTAATTAATGGGCCTAGAGATTAGATTCCCTCATTATGTCGACGCCGGCTGATATTGCAAGATGAGGTAGCTTGGGATAAATATCGTTAATGATATTGTATCGTTAGGATTTGTATCGTCCACGATATTGTCTGATTAGTCAAATTCAGAGACTGATACCTTGCTCTTCATTAGTATAGAGGGAGTGGCCCTTTTAGAATGACTGGCAGAATAGGGTAGATCTTGATAGAATGAGTTTGATGTAATGGTTGACACAGAATAAGTGACAGGTCGAAGTATTATTTTGATCATAATAAAAAAAAAACTTTTTATTTTTTATATCGCTGAATGAATTTCCATGTTGAAAATGCTTCTTAACATAAGGAGATACATACTTTTTTTTTTTTTGCCATAAAAATGGGATTTGACTCTTTTCAGGGACTAAATGGGTTTTGAACGATTTAGAGAAAGTGACTGATATAGAATATCTGGCAATCAGGTCTCAAAGTAACTTTTAAGGACAGTACAACACTAAAATTAGTATTAGAAAAGTCTGCTCTTACAGAATGCATGAGGATGACAGACAGAAGTAGTATGATATACCTAGATACCTTAAAGACAGTGCCCAGGATAAGTAATTCTATAGAATGTCGGAGGAAGAAATGTTTGAATTATTTTAGGAAAACAATGTTTGAATTATTTTAGGAAAACAATGTTTGAATTATTTTAGGAAAACAATGTTTGAATTATGTTAGGAAAACAATGTTTGAATTATTTTAGGAAAACAATGTTTGAATTATTTTAGGGAAACAATGTTTGAATTATTTTAGGAAAAATGGTTGAATTATTTTAGGAAAATTTTAATTTAATCTCGTGTCTTTAAAATTCATCACTTTTTTTCCGTAGAGGGTAGTGCCATCACAGCACTTCATGCGGTGCACTGTAGGCATTACTTAAGCTTCTTTGCAGCGTCCCTTCGGCCCCTAGCTGCAACCCCTTTCATTCCAATTACTGTACCTCGGTTCATAATCACTTTCTTCTTACTTTCCAGCCTCTACTAACAATTGATTCATAGTGCAGCCTCGAGATTTTCCTCCTGTTACACCTTTCAAACCTCTTTACTCTCAATTTCAGTTTCAGCGCTTGGCCTATGGCCTCAATTCTGTATTTGATTTTATATGATTTTTTTTTTTTAATCTTCTCTTCGCGCGTGTGTGCATTCGTGTGTGGACGTACACGGGCAGGTATTGCCTGTGGAATGCGGTCCAGAGGGAAATGTTCTGTACTTATGCTACATTGCACAAGAGCCGTCGCTCATTCCATTTCTTGCAGATGTGTTCCAAGGACACAGTAGGTTGATTGATTGATTGATAGTGGATTTTGTGTCTTGAAACGGTAATATATTTCCTCAAGATGTGTTTATTCCATTATTCCCTGTTTTGGTTACGAAGAATATTCTTATCTACTGTCTGAAAAATATTATTATTATTATTATTATTATTATTATTATTATTATTATTATTATTATTATTATTATTATTATTATTATTATTGGTGAAGAAATCTACAGTGGTGTTATATCTACACTTACACCATTATGGATTGCTTCACCATTTTAGTGACTTATGCTATTATTATTATTATTATTATTATTATTATTATTATTATTATTATTATTATTATTATTATTATTATTATTATTATTATAACAACTCTTTAAAAGTTGAGATTCTAGCCTCGTACCTGTCTCCTTCCGCGGGAGCCACCCTCCGCACTCGACTGACTACTAGGTGCTACATTTACTACGTAGTTCAACAAAGGCACAGCGGGTATGAACGCACTGTGCCCACGTTGCTCCTTCCTCGCTCAGAATTCGATCCAGCTACAGCACTTTAAAAATATTATTATTCTTATTATTATTATCAATCATAGTTTTGGTAACAGCGCAGGATAGGTGCTCGTGTAATGTAGTTAATAATGACAGGAAAATAACCAGTCTAATAATAATACTGACGATAACATACATGATTTGGGATCATGGCCGTGCATTCCTGAGAGGTTACTTGTAGCCTTCCAAGATCCCCGAGAGATGCTTACCAAGGATCCTTACCGAGCTTATGGAGATGAGAGGCGTCGTAATCCTCGGGAATTTTCCATAATATGCCGCAGGGTCCTTTTGTATAGGCTCTTTGGGCGAGTGCTTTAGACCTAGCGATGTCTTGTCATGAGGGTTCTGTCAAGGTTGTTTAGGCTTACTTGTCAAAGTCAGCTAGGATTTGGGATGATTGTTGTTCGTGTTTAAATCGGTATTTGTTATTATTGTTATGGTTAAAGTTTAGAGTATTGTGAGTTATGTTTTGTTTGATAAGAACTTTGACTTTCAGTACCGTAGTTTTTCAGTTATTGGTATTGATATTTTTATTGGTTAAAGTTTAAGTTTTACAGTATTATGAGTTTTTTTCATAAGAAATATTATCTTTTGTACCGTAGCATCTCCGCTATTTTTTTATCACGAGGTTTGACCGCATTTTATGTTTGTTTTGTTGTCTCTGTTGATGAGTTTTCCTTACTCTGTCTTTGCTCTGTCGCAAACTTTATTTTTTTTTATTTTACTTCATTATCGCTTTTCATCGAGTTGCGCAGTTTTAATGTGACGTCAATCCGCTGATGCAAAGGAGAGCTTGTCATTAAAGGTAGATGCCCTGAATCAAATACAAATTGATATTTGCTGTGTCGCAACCGTGGTGCAATTGGGTGATGGGATATTGAAATGATTGTTTATTCATTTAGACCTTTCACTCTCGGACATCACCGTCGCCCCTTTCCTTCTGGTAGAATGATTGTAATTGCTTATTGAAGAAAAAAATTATCATTATATCATAAGTATTTATGAACGGAGTGCTCGTTTTCTGTCTGTAAAGTTTAAAAATGTGTAATATGAACGGCTAACTGTTACGTAAGGAATTTGTACCCATTAAATGACTTGCGTGCGGCGAGGAGAGAGAGAGAGAGAGAGAGAGAGAGAGAGAGAGAGAGAGAGAGAGAGAGAGAGAGAGTCTCCTCTGTTCCCGTCCAACTCGCAGGATCTGTTGGTTTCCAGGTCTCTCGTTTCGCGTTCCATCCGCCAGACTCCAGTAGGTCCCTGGACCGAGTGCTTTGCGGAGGTGCGTGTCCGGGTGTGTAGATACCGGGAGTTTGTGTGTGTGTATGTTTGTTTGTGTGTGTTTGTGCGTATGTGTATCTCGCGTAACCGATGCTAGGAGGAGAATCAAAAGGACTTTTATCTGCCTGACTCGTCCCTCTCCGGGACGTCATGTTCCAATTTTGACTGAAACTTTTGTTTATGTCCGGAGTTTGCCGATAAATCTGGACATTGATTTCCTCGCAGATTTTTTTTATTATTCTAAAGTTTGTCATAATAAGTGTGACTTTGGTATGAATTCTATAATAAATGGCGTTTAATTCCCACCTCTAGGAACAAAAATACGATCTCGCAGACGGTGGCAATTTGACAAGAGGCCGAACGTTTTTATTGACGCATCATGTGGACTGTATAAGGAAGACTGCCGAGTATTATAGAGATACTCGCTCGGTTATCCCAGTGTTCAGTGCTGATTGACTCCCTCGCGTTCGATGAACAGAAAAGAACGCGACAGAGAGTTGTAAACAGGTGAAAACCTAAGAGAGGTATCGTGTGTGACAGGTGCTTATGGCCTGTGGCGCCTCTGAAATGGTGTTGGGACATTGAGGTGCTATAAAACTCGAAGTGGACGAGGAATACACCCTCCTCCTCCTCTTCTTCCCCCTCCCACATTATTCCCATCATCTTCTCAAACTCGACTTCTACAACTACCCCCATGACTAGGAACTACTTCAGTTTGTAACAACAAACTTGAGAAGTGAGTTTGCATATAAAGCTTAAACACGGGGAAGAGAACTTATCGAGGTGTCGTGTGGACTGCAAAGGAGATAAAGAGCAATTGTGTTGTTTTTTTGGCGTCCCATTCACAATGGTCATCCAGGGTACCTTCAAGTTTCTACCTTTCCTGAAGGATTCTCAGGTATGATTTAAGCTTTTCGTGTGCATTTGACTTTTGGTGTAAATTAATACAAAGTTGTGTAGAATATAGTATAAAATTATATATATATATATATATATATATATATATATAATTATATATATATGTATATATATATATATATGTATAAAGTAATTAACAGCAATCACTTGTGGGAAAATAAATAAATTCCTAACATATCGGGATCGAACCCAGGTCTTTCAGTTGAAAGGTCTGGGTTCGATCCAGATGTCTGAAGTACATCATCTGGAATGTATATCATATATATATATATATATATATATATATATATATATATATATATATATATATATATATATATATATATATATACACATCTGTGTTTATGCATGTTTTCACGTGCGCGTACAAACACTCACGTGTATATATATATACCGTATATATATATGTGTGTGTATGTGTAATAGTGTATATGTATAATGTACATTGCTGATTATACTTACGTCACACTCCGATATACCCCACACACATCTAGTTCAGAATTTTGTTTAGAAATCATATTTCAAATACCACTCCTACAAAAGCTAATAGCCACTCCGAACGCTTCATTCCCGAGGGGAACGAAGCCCTTTCGGAAAACGAGAAAAATGCACGCTTACGCACGCGGTGACGACAAGCGCTAATGGAATGGCAAAACATAAGTATCTTAAACTCGCTCCTAAAGGGACCCCATTACCTACTGCAATACTGAACGCACTGAGTGAGAATTTTCGTGCGGCAGGAAAATTGGTATTTTCAGGTAGCTCGTTTTATTGTTTTATTTTATTAAGGTTTGCAGCATTGTCGTTGAGTTATTGATGAGTATATAAAATGTATATTTATGTGTATATATATATAGTATATTTGTGTGTATATATATTGCATATGATTTGTTTCTTAGTTAGGAATATACACATACCAGACATACGTGAAATCGGAATTGTTTTCAATACGTATATGTTTATAATTGTATGTTTGTAAACCTTGTCTCAATTGACCTTATGTACAAATACATAGATGTATGTGTGTTTGTGTGTGTGAGTGTATGTGTATATATATAATACATTATATATATATTTATGTAGATATATATATATGTATGTATATTTATTTATTATTTGTAGTAAGAATCCTTTTTCTTTTTCATTTTCTTTAGAAATTGAAGTAACAGTTGCTTCAGGGTAATGATTATTCGTGTATTGTAGTGTCTGTGATCCTAACACAGCTGAACTAGAATTGGGAAGCAGATTTTCCTGGTGAATTAAGATAGTGGGAAACAAATTATCCCAAGTGGTTAAGATAATGCGAAGCAGATTTTCCTTTTCGATCCAAACAACAATGAAAAGTAGATTTTCCCGATGAATTAAGATAATGGGAATCAGATTTTTCTGGTGGACTAAGATATTGGAAGAAAATGTTCTTAATTAAGATAATGAGAATTAAACTTTCCTGGTGGAATCAGGTAATGGAAAATAATTTTCCTAATGCTTTAAGGTAATGGGAAACAGAATTTCCTGATAGCTCAAGATAATGAAAGCAGATATTCCTGCTGGATTGAAATAGTGGCAAGCAGACTTTACCAATGCATTCATATATTGAGAATCAGATTTTTTCGGTTAAGACAATGAGAATATTATTTGACCGACTGAGTGAAATAATGATAAACAGATTTCTTTGACTGGTTGAGATAATGATATGATTTTTCTGGTCGATTAAGATAATGTTGAGTAGATCTTTCGGATCGATTAAGATAATGCTGAGTAGATCTTTCGGGTCGATTAAGATAATGCTGAGTAGATCTTCCCGATCAATTGAGATAATTCAGAGCAGATCTTCCCGATCGATTAAGGTAATGCTGAGCAGATCTTCCCGATGCAGAGCAGATCTTCCCGATTGATTAAAGTAATGCAAAGCAGATCTTCCTAATCGATTAAGATAATGCTGAGCAGATCTTCCCGATTCATTAAAGTAATGCAAAGCAGATCTTCCTAATCGATTAAGATAATGCTGAAAAGATCTTCCCGATTGATTAAAGCAATGCAGAGCAGATCTTCATAGTCGATTAAGATAACGCAGAGCAAATCTTCCCGGTCGATCGAGATACCAAGAAGCAACTTTTTCTCGATGGATGAAATGGTGGGAAGGAGGAAGGAGGAAGGGGAGATAGACTCCCGAATCGGCGACAAGTGGAGAGAGAGAGAGAGAGAGAGAGAGAGAGAGAGAGAGAGAGAGAGAGACCAAGGAGGAGGGGAAACGTGCGGTCGAGGTCGAGTTCATGCTCGAGCTTTGTCAGGGTTAAGAGATCAGTCAGTTGCCTCTCTCTCTCTCTCTCTCTCTCTCTCTCTCTCTCTCTCTCTCTCTCGAAGGCATCCTGGGAACGAGGTGTCCTCCTCGAAGTCACTAACCCTCGCCCCCCTCGCGTCGCCATCTTGAGCGTTATTGTTGTTGTTTTTTTTTTTTCGTACACTTCATGATCGTCATTTTTAGATTTCTCCGCCTTTTGTTTATATATTTCTTTTACCCTTCTATCTTCATCATCATCATCATATTTTTTCTTGTCTTGATCATCATCATCATCATCCTTCGCGGAATTCTCCCTTTCCTCCTTTCTTCTCCATATCATCATCATCATCATATCGGATTCTGCCTCATCATCACGTATAGCATGACATCATCATCATCATCATCGTCTTCCTCAGCATATAAGTCCTCCTCCTTTCCCAGATAAAAGAGCAGAAGAGAAAGAGAAAGAGAGAAGTCGAACTGTTCTGCCACTGCACGATTTTAGCGAACTCCTTCCAAACATGGGCGATAGCGATGTTTGTGCCCATTCCCAAAAGGGGCCGCCTTCCGTGGGCAGTACTTTCCCAAGGAAGTGTGGGCTCCGGGAGGGCATTGGTTCTAACGGGGTTGTTCTTTCTTGTTCTTTCTTTTGTTGGGAAAAATAGAAAAAAAGAGGGGCAGATGTTCTGAGGTGCCTCTTTATTTTTGATTTTGCTTTTAATTCGGATTAGCCACAAAAATTGGGATGTCTATCCACATGTTTTATATATATATATATATATATATATATATATATATATATATATATATATATATATATATATATATATATATATATATATATATATATATATATATATATATATAATGGGACACCACCACAGGTGAAAAAATGAGACTGGATGTAGGTCCTGAACGGTCTCAGCTTTATTTCCAAGCCATTAACGAGAGAGAGAGAGAGAGAGAGAGAGAGAGAGAGAGAGAGAGAGAGAGAGAGAGAGATAATCGCACAAGTAATTAACTCTCTAGTTAATTAATTTTTACCTGTCATGAAATTCCGTGCATAATAATTTATTTCAGGTTCATAAAGTTCTGTTATGGTTATTAATAAAATGTATGTTAACGGTTTTATATATTTTTATATCATAACTTCGTAGAATGCCTTTCAAGTGGCTGCAAACAAGAGTGGTTACAATATGAACTTGTTACTAACTTGAATGTCCGTTACTCTCAGTTATGTTTTACTATAACCGTTTTCTTTCCTTTTGTATTTAAACTGAATATTTTATTTATTCAAACCTTCACCATTATGAGTAGTCTTACCGTAGCAGATAACATGACAACGAAAGAAGTGAACGAGAAGTCGCTGTAGAGAAGAACCAGACGATAATAGAAAGTACTTAATTGCTGTGGTGGGTGAAACATCAAGGAAGTAGGAGGGGGAGGGAGGGAGAGACGACTTTGTAATAGCTGAGAAACTCCTGTTAATGTCCTTGAGGAAGAGAGATGAACTGCTTACCATAATTTGTGTGTTCTTTCCCCTTAGCTGTACCTCCGTTCATATTCCCTTTCTTCCATCAGACTATTCACTCTCCCGAACATTTGTTTCATAGTGCTACTGCGAGGTTTTTCTCATGTTACACCTTTCAAACCTTCTTATTGTCAATTTTCCTTCCAGTGCGGAATGACCTCGTAGGTCCCAGCGCTTGGTCTTTGGCCTAAATTCTGTATTGTATTCTATATTGTATAATTTGTGATATGGATGAATAATGGGCCTCGGTGTGCAGGTGAAGAACGAGCGATAACTCGAGTATGGATGAAAATGGGAACGCAGTTAAAGGATAAGTTTGTATGTAAAATGGTTACTTAAACATGGATGAGGAACGGGTGCAAGGATAAGAATATGGTTATGGGTGAAGAACGGGTGTACGGAAAGAGAATGAATGTATAGAAGAAAAGAAAATGGGTACTTGGGTGCATGGATGAAAAAAAAAAAAATGGGTGACGTAGGGACGACGGGCAGGGGCAGGGTGAAATTTTGTGAGCTCTGGGCGGTCAAGGAAAGGAAGTTAGTGTCACACAGGTGGGCGTCGTCCCCAAAACAGCGCACTTCCGGCGGACCCGGTATAACGAACCTGTCCGTTATGCTTCTGCGGACAGCTCTCTCCCTCCCCCTATTTCCCATGACCTCCTCATCTCTGGGAAATGGGAGTGTGGCTCAAGTCTGAGATAATCACATACTCTTTGGATTAAATCTCTGGAGCCGATTACGACTGAGTTTGGAGCACAAAGGGGTTATTTATTATTTTGTTTTTTGCTAATAAATCGAGTTAGTAATTTGGACCCCGGGAGAGAGAGATTGCGCCGGATGCAGAATTTACAAAGTGCACTGTTGAGCTCGGCACCCGCAACGGGAGATTGGATGATTGCTGTTTTTGTCATTATTGCTTTTTTTTTTAAAGGGGCGGGTGGGGTCTCATACGTTGTATGTCATTGCAGTTTGCCTCCATTAAAAATTTCACGCGAAGATAGAGAAAGAAAATGTTTTGTTCCGCGCTGAGGGATGCTGTGCCGATCACAAAATGAAAAGAGTTTTTTTTTCCTGTTAGCTAGTATTAAAATGGCGTTCAGAAATTCAAATTATACTTTCGTAAACTCATCAAAGAAGTACAATTAACAGTAGGAATAAACAGAAACTGCAAAACTAAATAAAAAGCAAATCATGACGCGTTTGGGACTCGCAAAGAAAGTAAGCCTAATCCCATTTGGTGATCTCGATGCTTCGACAGTGATGAGCTCTTTCGTGGGAAGTCATGACAACTACCCCTGTCGTCACTACCGCAGGCAGGCTGCAGGATAATCGGCGGAGGCCCGAGGCCAGCACGATCCAAGTCTCTTCCCTCACCACAAACATACGAACGCCCTTCCTTCTAAGTAATGTCAGCACCTCTCTCTCTCTCTCTCTCTCTCTCTCTCTCTCTCTCTCTCTCTGGCTGAAATTGAAACTGCGCAGCTTTCAGAGTAGGCTTGAGAGTTGTAGTGTAATTGTCTTTTTTTTTTTAAATCAGTTAAAACAAAGTGCCAAGTTTACTTTTAGTACATGCAAACGTTGAGATATCCTTAGCCCTTGTATGATATAATATAAAATATATAATATATATATATATATATATATATATATATATATATATATATATATATATATATATATATATATATATATACATATATACATACGCACACACACAAACACACACACCTTACTTATTGTGTTGAAATTCATGCGAGATTCGTCCCTGTTCATCATTTTGCTCTCTGAAAGTGGCTCCTCATTGCATTGCAGTCACCACGAAGAAGAAATTTTAAGTATATTCAAAAGAAAATAATGAGAGCTTCTCCTCCTTTTTGCTGACCTTTGAAATGAGTTGTGATGCTGATGCTCCATCCTGCCGTTCCGTAACTGATCATAATTGTTTATCGATTTGACGCTTTAAAACCATTCCTTAACGTTCAAGAACATATCCCCGAAGAAGAGAAGAAGGATCCTGTGTTTATGGATGGTGACACAGCATTAATCAATACATTAGACTCTGGCGTTGCCAACCTCCACGTGATTGATTTATGGTAACAAAAACTGTCGTCACCGTGGTTTCTGTGATCAGTGGATGCTTTTAGTAAACTGCTTGGAAACTGATATCAGACTTTTAAAGATCGCTTCGTGCGTTGAAATGTTAAGTATTGGGACAATTATTATGTAAGTCTTGTAATTACTGGACAAAAAATTATTTTAGAATTATCTTATGGACTTGTTAGATCCTTATTTAAAGCTTTAGTGTGAAGTACTGTAGTTGCATTAGTATTTCGGCATATTTTTTTTTTTTTTTGGGGGGTCCGATTTACGATACTTGGAACCTCTTTAATTTTTTTAATGATGGTAAAGTATTCGTGTGATATTTACAATACGCTCGTGTGAGCGCGAGTGTGCAGAGACAAACACACGCACATGCAGTATATATCTCGTGTGTATATATATACATATATATATATATATATATATATATATATATATATATATATATATATATATATATATATATATATATATATATATATATATATATATATATATATGTGTATATATATATATATATATATATATATATATATATATATATATATATATATATATATATATAATGCTGTGATGTTGTGATGAAAACCTTCTCGTATAATTAGCCAGTTGCTATTTTCCATATTTTAAGTACGTGTTATTTAATATTTCTATGAATGTCGTCACAAAGGGCATTTTATGTGAACATCACAATGATAATGAGTCATACATGTTGGGTGTATTAAATTTAGTCTTGCTGCTTAGTAAGTTTTATAATGATTAAGTTATTAGAATGCTGAAACTCTACAAATGAAAATTTTTCAATCCTCGTATGAATTTATATTTTAATTTACGAAGTTTGGACTAAAGAGCCAACGATCCGAGGTCCCGACTTGATGACGAGAGAAAGAGAGACACTTGATGATATGAGAGAGAGAGAGAGAGAGAGAGAGAGAGAGAGAGAGAGAGAGAGAGAGATGAGAGAGAGAGAGAGACACTTGATGATATGAGAGAGAGAGAGAGAGAGACACTTGATGATATGAGAGAGAGAGAGAGACACTTGATGATATGAGAGAGAGAGAGACTTGATGACGAGAGAAAGAGAGAGAGAAACAGGAAGACAGACTTGATGACGAGAGAGAGAGAGCGCGCATTGGAAAGGTTCCCAGATTATGAAATATTACATCACCGGTTAGCGGTGTTTTTGTGCGCCCGTTCTGGCAGCGGGAGTCAATTGGGGAGGGAATCGGCAACATCAGAGGTAATTCATGTCTCGGCGGAGAATAATTGTCTCTTTGACCGCAGAGTTGACCTCGGTTCGCCAACGATCTTAGAAGCGACATGACAGCGGAGGCAAAATTTCCTCTTTGATTGCTAAAATTAGAAGCAAGTGTTATGTTTGATTTATTTTCCGTTTGTGGGTTTTGTAACTGGAATTGGATCGAGGTCAAATTGAGAGGATGGGGATATTAAGTTGGTCTGTTTGCGTGTGTTTCTCTACTGCTGATGATTTAGATTGGTTCGATTCCACGCCGAGGAGAATATTGTAAGTTCAGTTCTTTCGTCCATGTGTTTCTTAGCATTTATACTTAAAATAGGTTAAAGTTCAATGTATGGAGAGTGTTGTTTAGTATGTTTTGTTTGTTATGCATTCTCCTTATTGACATTATTCGATTCTAAAATGCCGAAAAATTATGAAAACTGAGAAATTTATATTTGATTCCCTAATGCTTGTGCACGCTCTCTCTCTCTCTCTCTCTCTCTCTCTCTCTCTCTCTCTCTCTCTCTCTCTCTCTCTCTCTCTCTCTCTCTCTCCCCGCCTGTTGGTTTAAAGAGGGCCGTAATATAACTTGTGGCGTACAAGAAAAAAATAGAAATTAACAGTTAATTGGAAGTAGTGGCTAGTGGAGTGTTCTTGAGAATTGAGGTGATGGTAAATGTTTATGGAAAGAGAATGGTAGTCATGGTACCGTAACCATGGAAGAACAACTTTCTTTAGACTTGGTGTGTGTGTGTGCTTTTATTCAGTAAAGGTTATCAACAGTTTTCGGTGGAAATCTTTTACAGTTTCGTCAAGTTTCTTATACTCCCACTCTCTTAGTGTAATATATATATATATATATATATATATATATATATATATATATATATATATATATATATATATATATATAAATAACAAAATTTAGGTTATGATAAAAAAATTTAAGCAAATAGTGCTTATTTAATATCATATTTTAGAATTTCCAATGATTTTGCTTGTGCATTATGAACATACATACACATACATGCATATATATATATATATATATATATATATATATATATATATATATACACACACACACATATATATATATATATATATATATATATATATATTATATATATATATACTGTATATGATGATGATGATGATGATGATGATGATGATGAACAAAATCATTGGAAATTCTGAAAATATGAAATAAAATAAACGCGTTTTCGTTGGAATTTTTTTAATCATAACCTACATTTTGGCTATTGTTAGACTTCCAGACATAAGCATAAAGCGTTTATTCATTGGATGACAATTGAACATTTTCCAGTTGATGGAAGTGAAAGTAATTCGGACACTGCTCTTAGTTTGGGCATATTTTGAAACTCATAATCGATAATGATTTGCATCTTCGCATTAATGATTCGTAATGATTCACTGATTATTGGATTTTCATAAACGCATGACTGGACCATCCAGATGTAATGTTTTTCATTTTCATGTCATTTTTCATTACGATCGCGTATGTGCATTTATGTTAGTAAATGTTATGATGCGATTAAAACCTTTACTTTGAACCATTGATTGTGACTGACCATAGCCATTTATTTGTATTCTGCACCGTGAATTGCTATATATATATTTTTTTCGTAAGGACTCACTGATTAACCACAGGATTAATTTTTTCGTTTGTAAAAATTTAAACCAGCTTTGGAATGTACTCTTCATTTGCACATTGATGTAATGACTTTTTAAAATGGAAGGTCAGTTTTTTTAGTATTCATGAAAGCGAGTCAACCGACGACATATTTTTTTTTTTGTAACTCTCCCTGAATCTAATTTCTTTAATCCTTCACATCGTTTCCTACTTAATAAGTCTTTGTCTGGAAGTAATGCAGTATTGAATCAAGTACGTGTTTAAAAAGCTTGTTGACCGCAATATTGCAAAACATTAAGATTGCTTTAATTTAGAACAAAAGGCTTTCGATGCTTGGAAACGTCTCGCTTCAATGTTTTAATTTCTCACAAGACACATCAAATTATAATTCGCCATTGTTCGTGATTCCAACAAATGAAATGGAAAGTATTGGTATGTGCCTCAAGGTGACATAATGTGGCACTCGGCGTCTGGTCTGTGGAGTGGCCAGTGGGCGGGTAATCTCCCATCCCCTTCCCCCCTCCCCCCCAAGCAAACACCCCAATCCCTATCCCCAACCCCCCAACCCCCACCGTTTTTTTTTTTTTTCTCCTATTTTTCTTTCAGTCGTCGTGATGTCATTTGGATTTGTAGAGAGTTGAAGGGTTCATATTCTGACCGTTTGTGTGTGTGTGTGTGTGTGTGTGTGTAGTGTGTATCACAGAGAGAGAGAGAGAGAGAGAGAGAGAGAGAGAGAGAGAGAGAGAGAGAGAGAGAGATTATGCATTTTCTCCGCATCGTCTCCTTCAAAGAAGTTAGTCAATTTATAATAATATCATTCGGGACTATTTATCAGTCGAGCTTCTTTCTGCACCGTTTTGTTAATTATCTACAGGTATGAATTGCATGCACCTTACTGTTGAGAGAGAGAGAGAGAGAGAGAGAGAGAGGGTTAAAATAGAAGCTTTTACAACCGTGTGTACATATGCCTTTTGCAGCTTAAGCCCCGTTATTAAGACAAGGTGAACCAGCCCTGTGGGTGGGTGGGTCACGTCTTCCCCAGATTTCTTCTTCTTCTTCTTCTCGCCTCTACCTCGGGTTCGCTTGACATCGGTGTTAGCGGGATTCCCTCCTTTTAAATGCCTCCCTTAGAGGGGTGGTAACTGTTCTTTTGGTAGGTACTACTACTAGTACCACCACCACTACTACTAGTATTACCACTAGTATAGTTGTTATTCCCTCCTTTTAAATGCCACCCTTAGAGGGGTGGTAACTAATTGTTCCATTGATAGGTACCACAACTACTAGTACTGCCACTATTACTACTAATAAATTTGTTAACTTTTGTACTAATGTTATGTTGGTGGTTGCTTTGAGATTCGTAGGTGGTGATTGTGGTGGTGTTGGTCGTGTACGCGCGCACGCATGTGTGGGGGTGAAGAGAGATTTTGTGGATATAAACCTGTCATGTATGTTTGTTTACGAGGAGATTGAAATGTTTGAGAGGGATTACTGAATTTTGTGGACGTTTTTGTCATTGTTTATTATTATGTAGAATAATGTGGAAAATTATAGCACCTTAGAAACTATATAACAGATTATAAACAAAGGATGTATAATGGCAATCAGTGTGTGTGTGTGTGTTTGTGTCTGCCGGTGTTTATACTCACGCGCG
Organism: Macrobrachium rosenbergii; assembly: GCF_040412425.1. Taxonomy (NCBI): domain Eukaryota; kingdom Metazoa; phylum Arthropoda; class Malacostraca; order Decapoda; family Palaemonidae; genus Macrobrachium; species Macrobrachium rosenbergii. The sequence goes on along the minus strand of NC_089749.1, from coordinate 54,020,550 downwards.
AGGCTTGGCATTACGGAAGCAAACTGGTAAGTGATTGGCAAAACGGGGAAAGGAATGAATCTCAAAAGCATTTTGTTTATAAGAGGCAAATAGAGCAGATGATTTTTTTCCTTTCGTCTCTCCGAAACCGCTTCTCAGAAGAGGGGTTGACTTCAGAGAAGAACTGAATTATAGTCACTGCCGTTTTCATACTTTGATTTAAGTGAAGTACTTTTAAATGCCCTTCCCATCATTTATTTTAATGGAAGTGTCCACTCCTTTATTGGCAGCGGAGTAAAAATTCATTTTGAACCCTCTTACATTCCGTTTTTATTTCAGAGAATATGACAGCGTTCATATAAGCTGCCTACTGCATTCTGGGAAAGATTTGTGCGTGAGTGAATGTTTTCCTCTTTTGTCTGAGAACAAAATTCTATTGAAGAGGGTTCTCGTGAAAGGAAACTTGATTAAAAGTCGAAACTTAGTCTTTTTTGAATAGACACAGGCGAGAAGAAAACTGTGGAACTTGCTGTTCCCGTGCTAGAAAAAAAAAAAATAGAGAGAAGAGCGATATGGACATTGCGTATTAACATTTATGGAAAACTAAAACTGTTCTCGCGAAAGGCAGAAGTGGTTTGGCCTACCATTTCATTATTTGTGAATATTATTTTCATTCTCTAATGGACGATCTACCTCAGGCACATTCTCAGACAACAAACACTTGATTGTACACAAGCGAAGGAACAAACATGCTCACTCAGGGATTCAGCCAAACAAGCGTCCACTCTTGCTCATGTACAAAAACTCTTCGATATGTAAGTCAACAGCAAAACAGGTAAGAAAGAAGCATTTATGTGTAAACATACATTGCTGGAAATTAATGCTCTCAGAATACCAAAGACTGGAGCAAATTTGCGAGACGTTTTTTGTGATCGCGTGTGATGAACTATCGGCATTCGAGATAAAATTCCCATGGAGGTGGGTGGGGGTTAGTGCCGTCAGTGCACCTCATGCGGTGCACTGCAGGCATTTCTTAAGGTTGTCTGCAGCTTGCCTTCGACCCCTAGATGCAACCCCTTTCGTTCCTTTTACTGTGTCTCCTTTCATCTTCTCTTTCTTCTATCTTACTTCCACCCTCTCCTAACAGTTGATTCATAGTGCAACTGCGAGGTTTTCTTCATGTTACACCTTTCAAACCATGTACTGTCAATTTCCATTTCAGCGCTGAATGACCCCATAGGTCCTAGTGCTTGGCCTTTGGCCTAAATTCTGTATTCAACTCAACTCGAGATATAATTTCTGAACACATTAAATTAGAACAGGAAGTTATCTACTAGGAAGGCGTAAGAAAGATCAGTCCAGTATATCTTGATAATCTTTGCACTAAAGAAAGGTTTGATGAGCGTTGACGGTGATCCATCTCTTCAGGAGGTTTCTCATTATGTAATATAAATTATAAAAAGTCCTTTAAGGAATTAGTGAGATGTTTAAATAGGAGGATATTTGAGCTTTTTACTAATAACAGTGAGAAGTGTTGATTGGCTTTAGTCAGTGTGGTAGAAGTTGTCTTTGAAAGGAAATTGTGCATTTTTATTCGTAAAAATATTATACATACATACATACATACATATATGTATATATATATATATTATATGAATTAGCGTGGGTGTAATATACATACGCATGTAATGAATTTCGCAGAATGATAACAGTGTCTGCAATTACCATGTGACCTGACCGGCTTTACATGCTCCATATCTTCATTAAAAGAATGATGAAGATTAATTAATCCCTTGCCAGATTTTCAGATAATTACGAAGAATTCGTGATGAAGGTGACGATAGGGTGTGATCGCTCCCTCGAATTGTCGCAGTTATCGTGAGCTGGCACGCGTGAGAGATACCACTTTGTCATTTGCAAAAGTCACCCAGAGTTACTATCTCGAGCGTGAACAGGTGATCTAGATCTTAGAACACTGAGCTTACTACGTAGGCTATGAAAAAGAAAAATAAATTATTATTATTATTATTATTATTATTATTATTATTATTATTATTATTATTATTATTGCCTAGTTTTTCTTGTTCTTTCCCATGCTTAAAAATCTTTATTATTATTATTATTATTATTATTAAATTATTATTATTATTATTATTATTATTATTATTATTATTATTATTATTATTATTATTATTATTACTGCCTAGTTTTCCTTGTTCTTCCTGTACCTAAAAGACTATTATCTTTATAAGGAATCTTACACGTGCGTGTAAAAAAACAAGGAAAAAAAATAACTTATTAAATATACTTTTATGTAGCCTTGTCTTTTAAAAGGCAGTTCTCTCTCTCTCTCTCTCTCTCTCTCTCTCTCTCTCTTAATTTTTTTTTATAACATTGCTCGGCTGTGTGCCGTGCCTAATAATTCTCTCTATAGCGTTGCTTGACTCTGTGATGTATCGAACAATTCTCTCTCTCTCTCTCTCTCTCTCTCTCTCTCTCTCTCTCTCTCTCTCTCTCTCTCTCTCTCTCTCTCTCTGCCTTTAAGGGCAAGCCTATCATCGTCTCGGTATACCGTTTAATTTTTGTCATACTCAAGATTGCTTTGTCATTGTCGTAGTTTTATTATCTATTTTTCGGGTGAAGGGGAAATTTTTTTTTTAACTGCTCATTGCTTATTTCACGTACCGTTATACTCGTAATTTAGTGCAGACATATTCCGCTTTTTCTTGTAATTTTTAACATTATTACGTGTTTTTTTCTTCGAGTTCCCTTGCATGTTCTGCTTCGTCGAGTTTTTGCTTTTATAAGTATTTTTTCCGTGGTAGTCTTTATTCATTTTGACCAAGCAGTGTTGTCATTTTATATAACACAGATATATATATATATGCATGTATATATATATATATATATATATATATATATATATATATATATATATATATATATATATATATATATATATATATATATATATACACATATGTGTATATGTAAATATAAATATATATACATATATACATACTGCATATGTATATATACTGTGTGTGTATATATATATATATATATATATATATATATATATATATATATATATATATATATATATATATATATATGGATACAAACAAATACGTGCGTACATACCTAACATTTTTAAATATTTTTATTACTTATGAAACTATATATTTATTGATTCCTAAATCTCTTGGTGTATATACGACGACAAGCAGCCTCGTTTTCATTCCGTAGTGACAATCAAGTTGCATTAATCATGTCATGTGAGGCAGGAGCAAAGGTGAATAAGATATATACGCCGTGTGTGCTGTTATCAATATTTATTGAAAGCGTCCTTTGTATAATTTACCCTCGTCAGAATGGACAAATACGGGGAAGCCCTCACGTATGATATTATATATATATATATATATATATATATATATATATATATATATATATATATATATATATATATATATATATATATATATATATATATATATATATAAATAGTATGGAAGGCGACGGCCTGTAGGACACATCAGTGCGAAGGTGGACCAGGGAAACGTGCTAAATTTAGCATAGTTTTTATTTTCAACGTTTCGTGATAAATCTATATTATATCATCGGGGAATCTTATACAAAGAAAGCATAAGATTCCCTGATGATGTAATAACGAGTTATTACGAAACGTTGAAATAAAGATTATATATATATATATATATATATATATATATATATATATATATATATATATATATATATATATATATATATATATATGTATGTATGTATGTATGTATGTATGTATATTGTGAGTGCAGTTGTCACATAGAAGAGAGAGAGAGAGAGAGAGAGAGAGAGAGAGAGAGAGAGAGAGAGAGAGAGAGAGAGATGGCTTGCCATGACTTCCTCGTGGGAACAGAAGCCCCTGTGTTGTTGGAATCAAACGGGAAGAGAAGGAAGTATTAAGAGAGGATTGGGTTGACGGATGCAGAGGAAGGAAATGGCCATGGTAAAGGATATTATTATTATTATTATTATTATTATTATTATTATTATTATTATTATTATTATTATTATTAATAGTGGTAGTCGTATTAGTTAGGGTGGCCAATATTTTGGTCTTGGTGGATGTTAAGATTTTCTTGTGATTTGTGGCAGTCATAATTTGACAGTGATTACTTTAGAATCTGATTAGAGAGAGAGAGAGAGAGAGAGAGAGAGAGAGAGAGAGAGAGAGAGAGAGAGAGAGATTTAAGGTTCTACGTTGTTCGATGGCAGGAAGGCTTAATCCTTGAAAAATCCTCTATCATGTTCCTATTATTTTCCGAACACTTCCGTATGTACAGTATATATGGAACAGCGCGACAGATCGTGTGTTCTCAGCAGCTTATAAGTCTTCTGCGAATATGAATCCAAGCAGTGTACGTGTTCGTGTGTACGTTCGAACACCTGACGGGCTTC
>NC_089749.1:53978607-54011107 GCF_040412425.1 Macrobrachium rosenbergii | reverse complement strand
TATATATATATATATATATATATATATATATATATATATATATATATACAATAAGTACCTTTTAATAGAATAACTCAAACTGAAAAGCCATTTTATACTTTGAGTATAAAAGCCAGTTGTGTTTATGTGACAAAAGTGTGAAACACGTTCCCATGTGTTCATATATATATATATATATATATATATATATATATATATATATATATATATATATATATATATATATATATATATATATATATATATACATATATATATATATATATATATATATATATATATATATATCAGTGTGTACGAGATATAAAACTGTCAAACTGTCACCACGCCATGAAAACATGCTGCATTTCACACGCACTTACTTAAAAAAAAAAATCTTACATGCATGCAATATAGGCATCATGGAAATAAATACAGACCTCTCTGGGCACATCTACGCTTCCACGCTGAACTCCCCAGAGCGCGCTCACACGGGACCAATTTGCATGAGTGAAATCGCACTTTTGTCGCCCAGTGACCTCCATCTTTCCCCTCCAACCATTACACACCCTTCCCCCGCAATCCGACTTCTTCCTCACCTGTATTGCAATTCCCCGCCCCCTCCCACCCTCTCTCCCTCCCACCCTCTCTCCTCCCTCCCTCCCTCCCTCCCTCTCCTCCATCAACGGCTTCTCCTCCCTTTTCTCCCTTGAGTGAAGGAGTGAGGTGGACCGACTCGCCTGGGTCAGCAGAGGGATTAGCAACATCAGGTATACTGGGGCGAGAAAGTTGCCCTGGGTAAGTAGACGCTTGACTCTCTCTCTCTCTCTCTCTCTCTCTCTCTCTCTATATATATATATATATATATATATATATATATATATATATATATATATATATATATATATATATATATATATATATATATATATATATTATTATCACTGCTGTTGGGTTGTAGACAGATTTCCATGCTTTTCGATTCCTATAAGATACTAGTTTCTAATATTTGTAAGTTGTATTGCTCATTAATCTGTAGTCAGTGTTTGTTGTATATACAGGGTATATATATATATCTGTATATATATATAATTTATTTATATTTATAATATATATCTGTATATATATAATTTATTCATGTTTATAATATATATGCATATATATAAACATATATATATATATATATATATATATATATATATATATATATATATATATATATATATATATATATATATAACTGAGCATGATAGTCTCTTTGCGAATTGAGGTCGCTGAGCTTAAATCGCAGACCGCAATGTGGCTCAAAATACTGACCTATAGGTGCTGCGACTTTTAACATTTTCTGGTTGAAGATTAACCAGAAATGAACAATTCCGTATTTTTTTATCTCAAAATATCGCAATTGGAGTTGTTACATATAGGTGCTCTCTCTTTTAACATTTTTCCTTGTTTATTTCAAAGTCATTGCTTCTGCTTTGTACTTTTGAAATTTTGTAACAATTCTCTCTTTTTTTTTATCGCCAACTTGCGGTATTTTTCTTTTATGGTATAAGGAATTATCTTATCAAATATTGAAAGTTAGTTTTATGGGCTTAAGACTATAGTTGTGGTGACTCAATAGTTAATCTCTCTCTCTCTCTCTCTCTCTCTCTCTCTCTCTCTCTCTCTCTCTCTCTCTCTCTTCTTCCTCTGGCTCCGTGTAAATGGTAACTCATTCATGTCCAAATGAATGCATGAAATCTTTGCCTTTCTAATGCTTGACTAGACCCCAAAGAAACTTTGGAAGATGTCGAAATCGTGAAATCTCGCCCTTAACTGGTTAATCGACTCGGTGAATGGAACCACTGCGTCATCAGAGTGTAATTAAAAGAGAGAGAGATAGAGAGAGAGAGAGAGAGAGAGAGAGAGAGAGAGAGAGAGAGAGAGAGAGAGAGAGAGAGAGAGAATATCATCTGTTATTATATATTAAAAAAACGTGGGCAATCATGGACCTCCAATATTTACTTTCATTTCTTATGATCTTTATCCGTGCATATCATTAATTAGAGGTGACATTGTATGCTTGTCAGATTTTCAAAAATACTTCTGCTGAGAGAGAGAGAGAGAGAGAGAGAGAGAGAGAGAGAGAGAGAGAGAGAGAGAGAGAGAGAGAGTATATCATCTGTTGTTATATATATTGTGCTGTTAAGGATTACCTCTTCGTGCATTTCATTCTCTCTCTCTCTCTCTCTCTCTCTCTCTCTCTCTCTCTCTCTCTCTCTCTCTCTCTCTCTCTCTCTCTCTCTCTCCTTCCCCGAAATGTCCCGATAGCCCTGCCCTCGTTCGAGATTCGAACCCGGGCCCTTTTTTTTCATGTGGTAAACGTGCTACCGATTACACTGCAGAAGAGAGAGAGAGTTGGGTTAGGATCCTATACTCTATAACCTGATTTATTTTACTGCAACCCTAATTGAAGCTAAATACATTTTCATTGACCCAGTTTCGCTTTACTTATACTTGCATTTAGTTTTGTGAAGCACCATTGTATCTCCTTCAATGAACCTATTCATTCTTTTTCAGTAAAAGAATCAGGTATTTGAGAGGAAAAAAACCAACAGCATTGTCAATTAGGCGGTTTAGAAAATTGACAACGACGAGCAACCATTCAGCATTTCCATTAATACCATTCCAAACTCTCCTCTACGCAACATCCCCTCCCCTCCCCCTCCCTCCCCAAGCACACATTAAAGAGCACGGAGTAACGAGGAATAAGTCCTTTCCTTCGTTTGCCCCCAAAGGGCATTGATGTGGCATCATCTCCACTCCTTCGGGGGAGTCCTGCCTCCGACGGGGTCGAGTTGTTGCTTCATATATCGTGGCTCGATGAGTTGCAGGTTTAAGGTGTCGTGTCAGGAATTTGTGACAACTGCCACAATTAGTTTTCTTTTAGTGAGCTTAATTCTCTCTCTCTCTCTCTCTCTCTCTCTCTCTCTCTCTCTCTCTCTCTCTCTCTCTCTCTCTCTCTCTCTCTCTCTCAGTATTTCTTTTAATATTTTCATTTTTTAATCAATTCTTGTCTCTAACAATGAAAGTTTTCCTTTCACTCAAGACTTTGGGTTTTTCCTTCATTTCATTTTGCTCAAAATTGAAATGAAATTTACAGTTGATTACCTTCATTTTGCAGCCAGTTTTATGGATAATATTAATCGCAGATTACAAAACTATTTTTGATGACGTTTCATTTTATATGTTTTAACATTTTCTCATTTTTGTACGTGTTCTTATTAACCGTGACTACGTTTTATTATATTTTCATGTGCCTTGATTATTTGATTTTCTCTTATACTAATGTGCTGCTTAGAGTGCTTGAATGTGCTTTTTAGAGTGCTTGGATTTATGTAGATTCACGGAGACGTATGTGCGTTTGAATTCGTGTGATTTTCGAATTTAGGTTAAAAAAGAATTGCTGCACTGATCTTACATGATATGGTCTTCATTGATAGCCAATGACATATTTCGTATATTAAAATGGATATCATCATGGATTGCTTTTGTGCATATTATGTTATTGGACAGATCCACAAAGATTCAGATAATTTCCCCACATAACATACATGGTGCTGAGTCTGTCAGCAGTTAAGAAGTCAGTTTTATGGTTAACTTGCAACTCGTTCGTGTTGCATAAGTCGAATTTTTTTTTTTTACAGCTGCTGTTTCTCATACCACTAAGGCTACTACAATTACTACTGCTATTACTTCTGGTGGTGGTGGTGGTGGTGGTTTGTGTGATTTATAGTAATGACTAATTGTTTTCTTCAAGTTCATCATTTAGTATGGAAGTCATTATGCTAATTCTTTATATATCTAATATATATATATAATATATATATATATATATATATATATATATATATATATATATATATATATATATATATATATATATATATATATATATATATGTGTTTGTAAGTAAGTATTGTATTGAATCTACACTTTAGAATTTTTTCATCCAAGTAGACGCCTTAATTCTTTCCTTCTTTATCGTCACTATAGCAAGACTGAGCGTCAAAATATTCAATTCTCCTTAATCCTCTGATATTATGCAAGCCCGTTCCCTGCCTTTTCTATGGGCGGTTAGGTCCGGGGGTGGGCTTATCTAGAGTGATCTCCGAACACCTGGCATGGGCGGGCTTGTGTAGTAGCCTCGACAGGGCTTGTAGTGCCTTTATTGATTCGGGTTGTTTATTACCCCCAACGCTAGTGTGCTTGTTTGTCAACCAGATGACGGAGAGCATCTCGGTCGAATGACTCGAGCAGCTTTCTGAAGGAAAAGTTGGAATGTTTGAGGTTTATTTGTATTCTTTTTATAGATTCATTATCAGTCATCATCATTATCATCATCATCTTTGCTTATTTTTGGAAGCCCTCGTTGCTCTCATGAGGCTAGTCTGTAGTGTTTGTATTTGATTTTTTTTATTTTATTAAACGTCTAGTTAGTTTTCTGAAACGAAAACTATTGCGCCGGCTTTGTCAGTCCGTCCGCACTCAGATTTTCTGTCTAGAGGGCTGCAAATTGGATGTTGATCATCCAGATCTTAAAAACTACTGTTTTTATTCTGTTTAAGGTTAAAGTTAGCCATAATCGGACATGGAGGTTGCATCAAAAATTGGTATCATTTTGATCATCCACCCGAGTTCCAATCATCAAACATACCAAATTGCAGCCCACAATAAACTGAACGATGAACCTTTTCAGATTAGACAAATATAATATAAAGCTCTATTTTATTCTGTTTCCCGGGGCCTGTTAAAGGGTTAGCAGACAATAATCGGAGCATGTGGCAACGATATAGGCCAGACCACCACCGGGCCGTGGTTATATTTTTTTTTCATGGGCTTTTCTGCCGGCTTCTTACAGTATTGCTTTTGGATGAGGCATAATTTTTTCAGGGCCAAGACCACCGAAAAGGTAGATCTGTTTTCGGTGGCCTTGAAATACGATGTACAGAAAATGGGTTCATTTCTGAAATTAATAAAACGAGTTGAATGCTTAAGAATATTTTAATTAAAGTAATGTAAAAATTTCTAATGGGGCAAGTTGAATCATGATTCAACTTGCCCCATCGTGAAGAAACTTTCCCTTGACAACAATCAAAATTTTTTTTACTTGTTTTCATTTGATTTTAGTACGTTTTGACAACTTTTATTTAGCAACAAAAACCCTTTGGAAATTTTCTTAATAAACATCTAGTTTTCGCAGCTGTGTCCGCACGGACTAACACATTTAATTTTAGTAGTTATGCCCACTGATTTTGACCACCAGCTTTATTCATCAACAAACCCCTTTGGAATTTTTCTTATTAAACATTTCCGAAAAACTTCTGCACTTGTTTTTATTTGTAGTTCATTTTGGCAACTTTTTTCATTCAAAAACTTTAATTTTTCTTAATAAAAGATTTTGGAATGTTACGTATGGTATATTAAAGAGGGGATTGGTTTACTTTTCATTGGTGGTTTCTGCAAATAAACCCTTTCGTAGGAATCTAGGAAATTTAACAAAAACTTTTAGTTTTCTATATATTCATTCAATAGCGAAATGATTCAGGAACATTTGTGGTATGTGATAAGCTATTTAGTGTGTTTAATGTTTTGATGAAATAATGTTGCGATTTCCAAATTTGCTTTTAATCATTTACTCATTTCAGATCTGTGTTGTCTCTTATTCATGCGATTAACTTCCCTTGCTGTTTATCATTGTTTGGTGATTATATCCTTCGTTTGAGAATTTATTTTTTGCTTGCGTGTTTGTTTGCACTTTTCAGGATTCGTGGTTCAACTTTCCATTCCTTGTGTGTCGTATTCAGCTGTTTGCATTTGTTGTTGTTTTGATATTGGAAATGAGGAAGATTTTCCTCTCGTTAAGTTATCTCTCTGTTGATGAAGTTTTTCCTCGTTTACACTCGAGGATGTCGCCTTGGTCAGTTTTTTTCCTCAGTGTATCGTTTCTCGTATGATTTTCCTCATTTAGATGTAAATACTGTCGTATGCTGCTAGTCTTCCACATTTGTACGTAAGAACGTTTTGCGCTGATACGTACAGTCTTGATTCTCTTATTAGAACGATATGCGTTTTTATCTTATTTCAGCAAATCATGTAATCTGCGCACACAGAGAACAACAGAGAAGTTGGTCAGAAATCGTCTGTTACCCAATCCCTCCCTCAGACTGAAACTGATATTGACTGGCAAATACGAACTCTGAAACCACATACGTGATTTAAGCTTTAACATAACCTACCCCATGTCGCATGCTCGAGTGTGTGTGTGTGTGTGTGTGTTTGTGAAACCCAGTGTGCTTCTGTTCGCCGAAGCTGTGCATTATTTACCTAATTTTTACTTAACTACTGAGGGTCACAGCTTGGGAGATGGAGTGAAAACTTAGACGTGGGTGATCAGTATTCACAGAGAGAGAGAGAGAGACAGACAGAGTAGAAGAAAAAAAAAGAACGATGATAAATATAATTTCAAACGAGAGGGCCTCGACGAAGTAACCTCGCCTCACTCTGGATGAAACATGTGATCGGACATGATCTCGTTCCCTTGAAACCGATTTTACCTCTTGTTTTCCTTAGCAGAAAATTATGTCGCAGCTTTTGATGGAAACAGAGAAGAGGAGAAAGAAAGAAAACAACACGTGAGAGATCAGTGCTTCGAAAGATATTCTCTGTCTGGGCCACGGGGCAGTCATCCGGAAAACGAAACCCCTCCCTAGACACGTTTCTCCGATGTAAAGGATATGCCTCGTGAGTGTCCTTAATCGAGAACCGGCGAATCGTATGGTGGATGCGATGAGTGTAATGGACTTACTCTCGTTTGCCGCTTGTTTTGGGATCGGGCCATTGTTTGGTAATTGTGGTTGGTCTTGCCGTCACAAGATGTGACTGGCTGGAGGCTTTGCAGATCCGATTTCAAGTCTCGTATTCGTCACACAATGAGAGAGAGAGAGTGATGTAATAATTCGTATGAAGAATGTCCGTACAGTAACGTAATATTGTATTTAAGAACGAATATTATTTAACCATTCGGTAATGGATCGATAAAGGAGAAGAGTAATTATATTTCGGGTATTGATGAAATGTTGTTGAAATTTAGAGCTTAATTACCGGTGTTTCAGAAGTGGTATGTTCCCTGTGCGGCAGTAAATAAAAAAAAACTTAAGTTCGGAGTTTTTTCTTTTTAGAGTTTGGGATGTATTGCCAATGATTGGTTGGCCATTTCGTCTTAGCTTCATCATCATCGTTTCTTGATATATTATATATATATATATATATATATATATATATATATATATATATATATATATATATATATATATATATATATATATATATATATATATATATATATATATATATATATATATATATATATATATATATACACACATATATACACACACAATACTTATACACATACAAATTTTTAATTCTCAGAGGGGATGGTGACACAAGGGTAAACCTTTGTTTCTATGCAAGTCTAGAGTGTGAGGTTGCCAGCCTCATGCCTTATTTGTAGACCCGAGCAACGTCTGATGTCTATCTATTTACAGCTGGGTGGACTGGTTAGCGGTAGGTCGGGAACGATGTTTATAGCAAATTTGAGATGTAGGCTGTGCTATTGAGCTAATATATACTATATATATGTATGTATGTATATATATATATATATATATATATATATATATATATATATATATATATAGATATTATATATATACATATATATATGTATATATATGATATAATATATGTAATGTACATATATATACATTATATGCATATACATATGTACATTACGTGCTCGTATTTTGTAACTGATCGAAGAGGACCTTTCAATTGTATAGCAACCGAACGTCGAAAATATGTGATGCGTTTGCGCCATTTTCTGCTTGGATAAACTGGGTTGGCTCACCATGATCTCGGTGTAGACCTCAAAACCGTTTTCCTGCTGACGATGATGTGATACATTGGTTTCCATTTTTCTCAAGGTGGCATTATGTTCAAGTCCCCCTCCCCACCCTCTCTCTCTCTCTCTCTCTCTCTCTCTCTCTCTCTCTCTCTCTCTCTCTCTCTCTCTCTGTGGATAGCTAAGTAAAATGTGTCTCTCTTTCAAAGGATGGCTAAATAAAATTTCTCTCTCTCTCTCTCTCTCTCTCTCTCTCTCTGGATAGCTAAGTAAAATGTGTCTCTCTTTCAAAGGATGGTTAAATAAAATTCTCTCTCTCTCTCTCTCTCTCTCTCTCTCTCTCTCTCTCTCTCTCTCTCTCTCTCTCTCTCTCTCTCTCTCTCTCTCTCTCTCTCTCTAACGCAAAGAACAGCCAAGTAAAATATGTGGAGTATAGGCACGTAAAGTTGAGTAATCGACCATTTTGCATCACACATTTTACAGGTAAATTGCAGGAATAAAAAATCTCGACACTGTTATTTGTGTTTAAGATACTAGAAGGCGTTATGTTGAATTACGTTTTGCCTTTTTAATAATATTATGAAATTTTATTTGTGTTGCAACTTGCCTATTTTTATTTGAACTCATCTTAAACGTAAAATTATCTTTTATTCAATTTTTTTTTTTACTTATATTGATTATTTGCAGGTTTTATTTATGTTTTCATTTCGATATAATTTTTTGTAGTCGATGGTTTCTTTGCATGGTCGTAGCTGATGTTACGAAAAGCAAATGAACTTCTAAAATATTTCCTGTAATACATTTTTAGTGTTTACCATAGTGCATTAGTATGGAATAGCTTTGTGTTATCTTAAATATTTCCTGTGTATTTTCACGATTTTCTAAAAGTTTCATTCCTGCTCTGACCAAATTATGGAATAATCTACTCAACCATGTAGTTGATTTCTGGAGTTCACACTTGGTGCAAATACTTTTTTTTTTTTTTTTTTTTTTTTTAGCTGGCGGACGTGAGTTACACTTCATAATTCATTTATTTGCCTTACTTTACCACGTTGTTTACCATGTTGTTTGTTATTCATCGTCTTTTTTTCTTAGTTATGCTTCTGTCGTAGTTTATTCTTTTTCATTTCAATTTCCGTTCAGGGTTGCGTTCCCTGTTGGGCCACTTGGTGCTGTAGCATTCTGCTCTTCAGATTAATAGTAGTAGCTTGGCTTGAAGCAATAATAATAACAACAATAATAATAATAATAGTAATAATAACAACAGGCTGCCTTTCCAGATAAAAAAAGATATTCACCGTCAAAAATATCTTGAAATAGGTCTTTCCCCGAAAACTGACTCAGAATCGCATCACGTTTAGCCCACGGATCATGCCTCGTGATGCATTAGAAATTCCTCTTTAAGGGCATCGCAAAGGCTTAAATATGCCCTCTTTGGGGGCATATTTAAGATTCCCTTGAAAAATGGAATAGTCGTGCCCAGCACATCATCCTTAATAAGCAGACAGTGTATTTCTAAACACGCCTGAAGGATCAGCCACCATGAATAATGAGAACATGTTTTTTAGTTTTTTTTTTTTTTCTTCAGGAAGACTGTGTTGTGTTTCTTTTTCATCGTGATCTTTTCGTTGGTTGGACTGAGTCCAGAGGTCCGCAGTAAGCCTCCTAGGCTATACCCAATAACACCTTTACCGCATTTACGGGTAGCTATAAGTCAGGGTTTTTTTTTTTCATGACTGTTGTGTTGTACTTCTTTTTCATCGTATTTCTTATTCTTCTTGATCTTCCAGTTGGGTGGCCTGAGTCCAGAAGTCCTAAGTGAGCCTCCTAGGCTATACCCAGTAGGACTTTAAACTCATTTACGGGCAGCCTTAAGTCAGTGACCCTTGCCGGCATAAGGCCAGCTTAATCAAAACCAACCCTCTGTAGGTTGAATTAGAATAATAATATTATTGAATGCAGGTTTAGTTTTGCGTCGAAATGCAATGCGAAAATGAATAGTGGCCTTCGTTTTGAAAAAATTATCTCTCTCTCTCTCTCTCTCTCTCTCTCTCTCTCTCTCTCTCTCTCTCTCTCTCTCTCTCTCTCTCTCTCTCAAAAAGAAAAAACCTTGCTCACTTATTAGAAAAGGAACATAAGAAAGCCCAGTGTCAGGTTTTCGAAGGACATCATCGGATAATGATCTTAACTGGTATTGTGGTGTCCCAGTTATTTGTTTGTTTGTCTCTTTACTTCTTCTAGTATTCGAATATAGATTAAACTGCTCCTGTTTGTTGTTGACTGGCAACGATGACCATAATTAGTGCAACGCCACATGACAAATCAGTCAGTGAATCTTATTGTTCCTATTATTTGTTTGTTTGTCTGTTTACTTCTTCTAATATTCTAATATGGATTAAACTGCTGCTGTTTATTATATTTGACTGGCACCGATGACCATAATCAATGCGACGCCAGATACACAAATCTGTCAGTGAAGTTTTTTTTATGTCTGTTCGGGAAGCTCACCAGAGCAAAAACCGTGCTGGTATAAGGCCAAAATATACCAATAACAAAACTAGAGACCTGAGATGCTGGGACACCAGGATCCCGGCGAATGTGGAAACTTGTTAAAAACGTGTTCTTAAAGGTGTGACCGTGACGTCACCTGGCACCTCCCCCTTAAACTTCCATTGAAAAATGTCCCCAAATAGAAACTGAGCAAAGGCGAACGTTACCGAGGGGTATGTACGGTTGCGTATGTGCCCGGGTCACATTTATTTATAGGTATTTCATCACCGTAGGCATTTGGTCGTTCAATCATTGCAGGGGAGGATGCAGGGGGAAGGGGAAGGGGAAGTTCCCCGAATAGGCTTGGGAGGGGTGGTGAGAGAGGGGTGGGGGGAAGTCCTACATCCCCCCAGTGGGGGGTGGGTGGTCCAGAGGGAGGTGAAGATTACGGGAGGGGAAGGAGAAAGAGCAGGAGATTGAGGATGAGGAAGCCATCTCATGGCCGAAGCATTGTTGGGGGTGAGGAAGGGGTGTGTGTTCTTGGGGGAGGGTGTTCCCTGCAGAGAGAGAGAGAGAGAGGGGGAGGGAGGGGAGGGAGAAAGAGGGGTGTGTGGGGAATAGGATGATGGTTTCTTGAAGATCGCTGTTCTTATTCTTCAGTTGTTGTTACTTGTTGTGTCTGAGTGGACAGCGCTCGCTTTTAGTGCCTCTCCTGTGTGACGTGGCTGTGTGAGTCGCGGGTTTTCTTTCTGTCGTTTCGTTTCAGTTGTGATAATTAGGTGATTGGTCATTTGTTGCTTTGAATAAGTCGTGGTTGTTATAATGCGTCATACTTCTGACAAAGTTTCATTTACGTTTGTTTGTATGTTAAGCGATAAATGACATACCAGTTCTAATTCATGACATATAATTATATATATATATATATATATATATATATATATATATATATATTTATATATATATGATATATATTTATATATATATGATATATATTTATATTTATATATGTATATATATAATATATATAAAATGTTTCATTGTTCAGATCCATATTAAAAAGTCCTTGTATATAGATGTGTCAAGAATATAATAAAACCCTTTTTGTGGACATTATTCATGAACCAGGTCCTGAACTGAGACCGTGGTGGAAGTCATTATTGGAAGTGAAATTTTCCCGAGACACAATGGGCAGATAACCTCGCTTGCAGTGGTGAATGATAGTGAACTAATCTCGCTCGGAGTAGTAGTAGTAGTGAACCATCATTATCCTCTTGGAGTACAATACGACTGTCATTATCAGTTCCATGAACTATGGTGAGTCAGTTTATTGTTTACATGTTGGGGTTACTATTTGACATCGTCAGCTAATTTTTTTAGTAAAAGATATACGGTATCCTACAGTAGGGTTTTGCTTGTGCATTTTGTTTTTGTCAACATCTTAAGTCATATTTTTTAGTAAAGAATAAATCTTTTCGCTGGAAAAAGGCATTCTTAAATCATCTTAAGTTGTTTTATCATTGTTTTATTCATTTATAAACGTCATGTGCTGTGATTTTTGGTGACGAATAAATCGTCTTAATAGAGGTACAAAGTCTTGTGAAAACATGACGAGTCATTTTACATGTGCAATTTGCATTTATTTACTAACACGTAAGTTATAATTTCCTCAGTAAAAAGAGAGAAATTTACACGGGTAAAAAGTCCTTGGGAAAGTAACGTGACGGCAAAATTCCTGGGAATCAACGTAACCGCTGTGCTGCATTGATGCATATCGTGTGTGTGTGTGTGTGTGTTTAGAAACTGGAAATAACCGGATAAGTGTCAACAATAGAGTAGTGTGTAAATAACTGTCTGTAGTGAATGCTATTTTTAATGAAAGCGTGTAGGTTTTATATGACAAGAATGGTATTATCAATGTAGCATCTCAAGTAAATTAGTAATATATTTACTTAAAGGAATGAAAGGATAAGTGTTATATTTCTGTTTTTAACGTGAATTATGGTGCAGATTTACTTAGTGTACGGTACAGTTTGAAATAACCTTTTTTTTTTTTTTTTACTAATAAATTGGATTAGGGCTTTTTTTTTTGTTTTTCTTATTTATTCATTTCTCAGATATCTGGAAACGGATATGCTATCTTTGGTGAAGCCTACAAAAACTATTTTTCATTTAGCGACTCGTAAATAAATAATCACGGACACGCGACAGACTTGTGCACGAACGTAGGCCAGAATGCAAAATACTTGTGACGCATCATAGAGGGCGGGGTTCCGGACCGCATTTTCCCCGAGATGTAACCGAGTACAGAGACCTTTCCCTGAAAAAAGCGGGGACACCATATCTTAAAAAGTAAAAATGGAATTTTAATGAAAACAATCTCATTATGTTTTCCCACACCCAGATTACTGTAGAGGTACTATAACGTAACCTAACCCAACCTAACCTAACCTAACCTAAGGGGCATGGCAAAAAAACCGGGACTGGTGCAGTACTAGCATACATCTCAGGAATTTGTTTTCGGCCTTATAATGGCGCATTAAAACTTTGGGCACATTCTTCAGGGGGAATGTGTGTGCGTTTGTCTGTGAAGAATGTCGGGTAGAAAGAGCGTTTGTCTTGAGATTAGGAAGTCTTGAAGTCTAAAAATTTAATGCCTTTTGGTTCCGAATGTTTCCTAAAGATAGTGTCATGGCTTCTGATGTTTTCTAAAGATAGTGTCATGGCTTCAGATGTTTTCTAAAGATAGTGTCATGGCTTCAGATGTTTTCTGAAGATAGTGTCATAGCTTTTGAAGTTTTCTAAAGATAGTGTCATGGCTTTTGATGTTTTCTAAAGATAGTGTCATGGCTTTTGATGTTTTCTGAAGATAGTGTCATGGCTTTTGATGTTTTCTGAAGATATTGTCATGGCTTTTGATGTTTTCTAAAGATAGTGTCATGGCTTTTGATGTTTTCTAAAGATAATGTCATGGCTTTTGATGTTTTCTAAAGATAGTGTCATGGCTTTTGATGTTTTCTGAAGATATTGTCATGGCTTTTGATGTTTTCTAAAGATAGTGTCATGGCTTCTGATGTTTTCTAAAGAGTGTCATGGCTTCTGATGTTTTCTAAAGAGTGTCATGGCTTCTGATGTTTTCTAAAGATAGTGTCATGGCTTCTAATGTTTTCTAAAGATAGTGTCATGGCTTTTGACGTTTTCTAAAGATATTATCATGGCTTTTGATGTTTTCTAAAAGTAGTGTCATGGCTTCAGATGTTTTCTAAAGATAGTGGCATGGCTTCTAATGTTTTCTAAAGATAATGTCATGGCTTTTGATGTTTTCTAAAGATATTGTCATAGCTTCTGATGTTTTCTAAAGATAGTGTCATGGCTTCTGATGTTTTCTAAAGATAGTGTCATGGCTTCTGATGTTTTCTAAAGATAGTGTCATGGCTTTTGAAGCTGCTCAGGCTTTTCAGAAATAAACTTCGCATGTTAATCAGTAGTAACGTTAATCATATTCATAATATCTTTTAGCATTGATATACAAAATGAGGTTTAACTTCATTTTCATAGGTAGTCATATCTTTGAAGACAGTTCCGAGTTTAACATAAAAAAATTTTGTTTTTCAATAATAATAACATTGATAATAATGATAATTACAATTACAGGATGTAGCACTCATATAAACAAAATAAAGTTTTAACTGCATTTATTTTACGGTATTTTCACAAGAACATCGAGTTGTGAAGCCTCTCGAAAACTGCAGAACGATAAGAATGGCGTAATAACGGGGAGAACAAGAAACCAGTGAATTAATATGCACGTAGTACAGACGACTTCGAACAGATCTCTCGAATGAAAGTCATTTTATCCGTCAGACTGGAGAAAATGTCCCACTATCATAAATGTCACATGAATCCGTTTAGCGGGTCTCTCTGCCATTTATATGCAAGTGCGTCGGTACGTCACCGAATGTTGTGGTCTGCTGCGCATGACCAGTGCCAGGAAAGGAAACTACGCACATCGTTGCAAAGCCTAAGGTGTGAAGTTTTCATTTCAAGTTGGATCTTTCTTCTTTACTTTTATAGTTTCTAGTGTGTGTGTGTGTGTGTGTGTGTGTGTGTGTGTGTGTGTGTGTGTGTTTGTTTGTTTGTTTGAAAATGGATGAGATGGGCTTCTCAAATTGCATTTGGTCAAATGTAACCATTATCCTTATCAGTGAAGCAACAAGAATGCTCCTGTCAGACATAGGCAACTGATATGCTCCTGTCAGACATAGGTACCTAATTCATATGCTCCTGTCAGACATAGGTACCTAATTCATATGCTCCTGTCAGACATAGGCAGTGATATGCTCCTGTCAGAAATAGGCAACTGTAATGCTCCTGTCAGGCAACGGTAACTGATATGCTCCTGTCAGGCATCGGTAACTGTTACGCTCCTGTCAGACATAGGTAACTGATATGCTTCTGTCAGACGTAGGTAACTGATATGCTCCTGTCAGACGTAGGTAACTGATATGCTCCTGTCAGACGTAGGTAACTGATACGCTCCTGTCAGACATCGGTAACTGATTCAGACATCGGTAACAGATATGCTCCTGTCAGACATAGGTAACTGATATGCTCCTGTCAGACATAGGTACCTAACTGATATGCTCCTGTCAGACATATGTACATAACTGATATGCTCCTGTCAGACATAGATACCTAACTGATATGCTCCTGTCAGACGTAGGTAATTGATATGCTCCTGTCAGACATCGGTAACTGATATGCCCCCGTCAGACATCGGTAATTGAAATGCTCCTGTCAGACATAGGCAATTGAAAAGTTCAAATCAGCCATACGCAGCTGAAATGCTCCAATCAGACATAAGTTAGTGAAATACTCATATCAGACATAGGCAACTGAAGTGCATAGATCAGTCACAGGAAGTCGTAGGCAACTTAGTTTAGCTTCCTAAATCAGTCAGTACAGCCAACGTGCCCCAGTTAGCTAGAGGAAACAAAAATTCCATCATCAAAGGCAATTGAAAATGCCATATGCAGCCGAAATCCGTAAACGTAATCCTATCAGTTATGAACGTTAAAAAAAAAGAAAGTAAATAAAGAGAAAGTTTAGGAAGATTTGAGAGATCCAGTTCCATAGGAAGTTACAGATCCATTTCTTGAAATGGCCGATAGTACAGTAGATATTGAGGAAAACGGAAGATGGAGAATTCCAGTGTTTAATGGTGAAAACTGTCTTCAGGAGCTGCCGATAAGACACTTAGTTAAGAGTCTCTCTCTCTCTCTCTCTCTCTCTCTCTCTCTCTCTCTCTCTCTCTCTCTCTCTCTCTCTCAGCTGATAAGACACTTAGTTAAGTCTCTCTCTCTCTCTCTCTCTCTCTCTCTCTCTCTCTCTCTCTCTCTCTCTCTCTCTCTCTCTCTCTCTCTCAGCTGATAAGACACTTATTTAAGAGCAGCTCTCAGCTGATAAGACACTTATTTAAGATCATCGCTAACATGTTTACCTGGATCCGGTCTGACTCATCCACCGTCCTCTCGTGTCACCCGCCCAACCCCCCCCCCCCTCCCCCGTATCCTCGATTTCCTACTCTCCTCAAATCCTAACCAAATCACCTGTTTTTTAAGAGTTGGGGAGAGAAGATTAGTTAGAAATTGGGGTGGGGTGCTGGGGTGGGAAGAGGGGGATCCGGAAACAGACTCACCCTCCACCCACTTCCTTCACCCGCCCACAATTCCTGTTTGAACTCTTTACTTAACCACACTTAAGAAGGCCGCCTTTTTGAGTTCTCTCTCTCTCTCTCTCTCTCTCTCTCTCTCTCTCTCTCTCTCTCTTTACAGAGTATGTGTTTACAGATATATGTACATATATACCTATATATATATATACACATAGGCTAAATATATATATATAATATACATTATATATATATATATATTATATTATATATATATATATATATATATATATATATATATATTTATATTTATATATATTTATATATATATATATATGCAGTATATTAGTTTCGTATTTAATTTTATTACGCCGTCAATAATCAAGATGTTGAGACACCAGTTTTACTAGCCATGAATAATATCTCTCTCTCTCTCTCTCTCTCTCTCTCTCTCTCTCTCTCTCTCTCTCTCTCTCTCTCTCTCTCTCAGCGGTGTTGAACTGTTGGTAAACTTTATAGGAAAATAGGAGAACACGCTTTTAGTATTGAAAGTCACTCACTAAAAAAAAACTCATTACCTTTATTTTTCCCGCCACGTTAAACGGACCGGGTCAAGAGTTGTCCATAGAGAGAGAGAGAGAGAGAGAGAGAGAGAGAAAGTTGTCAGTGCGGTTTGGGGCAATTACCGGTATCCTCTGTGATGACGTCATGGGAAGACAGTCGATGGGAAGATGTTGATGTGGGCGTATTGAGCGATCCTTTCTCATATACAGAGAAACACAAGGCAGCTAGAAGTACAAAAATTCAAAATTCAGATTACACGTGATAAAGAAAAATAATGTACAGTTAAAATCGAACATTGCTGACAGTGATAATTAGAATAAGTAAAAAATGCGCCTAAGTTTCTTCGGCGTAATCGAGTTTTCTGTGCATCGTATAATGCTTTAACCTTAAAATAAAAATTACTGAGGCAAGAGAGCTGCAATTTGGTATGTTTGGTGATGGGAGGGTGGATGATCAACACCAATTTGCAGCCCTCTAGCCTCAGTAGTTTTTAAGGTCTGAGGGCGGACAGAAAAAGTGCGGACGGACAGACAAACCCGGCACAATAGTGTTCTTTACAGAAAACTGAAAAGTAAAAGTAATAATGATATACTATTACTTTTTTATTGTAAATATTTACCAGTTGCTCCTAATCTCGTTGGTGTTTTTTTTGTGTTTTTGTTAAATACGGGCTAGTAAGTGCACTCGAAATATTTCTTTCACTCGTATTTTAACTTGTAATTGGCCTTGCTGCTGTTATGTTATTTTTAGGAACTGATTTCAAACTTCAGCCTTGAAATATCTCTACATCCTAGGAATTATGTTTGAAGGCGAATACAGTATTTTTTTATACCTGTGATAGTGTGGTAATTTTCTTTATAAAAGGCATTGTGAATAAGGTGACCCGTGTGTTGTTGTGTGTGTGTATATATATATATTTATATATATATATATATATATATATATATATATATATATATATATATATATATATATATATATATATATATATATATAATGTATGTATGTATGTTTATATGTGTGTATGTGTATGGATATGTATATATATATGCATTTATATATAATATATATTATGTATGTGTATATATATATATATATATATATATATATATATATATATATATATATATATATATATATATATATATATATATATACATACATACATATTTTCGTTCTTAAACTGACTGATGCTATATAAGTTTACTTGCACAAGGTGATTTAAAATTAAATCGTCATCATATTTTTAGTAGTAATTAGAAGCAGGAGCTGCTTATTGGTGTCAAAATGTGTCTTTAGAGAAAGGAAACAAAATCTGATCACGATACAATAAGCAAAAGCAATGGAGAGAGAGAGAGAGAGAGAGAGAGAGAGAGAGAGAGAGAGAGAGAGAGAGAGAGAGAGAGAGAGAGAATGTCAAGTGCTGGGAAATGCCATCAGGTAATGGCATATTTGGCCCTTTTGTTTATTTATACGTCGACCACTAGTTTGTCATTTTCGTATTTTTCCTTTTGATATATTCAAATGCGTCTGCATCAAATGGATACGTACAATTTCCATAAGTCTCACAAACGATATTATGGACACACACACACACGCACAAACACACACACACCCACATTTTCGGCAAATGTGGTGACTCGAGACATTAAGAAAATGGCATTCATCGTCGCGTTTTCTCTTTGGCTGCTCAGTAGGAGAGGGAATTTTTTTTACCAATTAATATACTTAGATTTAAAACTTCTTTCTAAAACAAGGTTTAGCAGTAGCTGTACAACTCAAACCATTTTATGCTAAAAAATAAAAGGCAATTGTTTCATTGTTTTTTTTTTTTTTTTTTTTTTTTTTTTTTTTTTTTTTTATTTTTTTCTTTTGTGAAGGATTTGCCTGTGGTGACCTAGGTGTCGATTGGGAACTTTAGTTCGCCAACCGTAGTCCTATTATGTTGATAGTAAAGTAGCAATTATCTTCCAAATTGTCTAAGTTATTCATGGTCCAAGTCCGGACATTAATAAAGATGTGAGCCAAAAAGTGGAAATTTAATCAAAATAATAATAAAAACTGATCGTAATCATCTCACTGGTAATTGCTTCCGCGTATTCTGATTCTCCTCAAAAATTGGTATGGTTTTTTAATAATAATAATATTAATAATAATAATAATAATTGATCGTAATCATGTCATTAGTAATAGCCTGCGCGTGTTCTGAGACCCTCAAATTTTTTTTATTATAAATACTGATTGTAATCATCTCATTTGTAATTGCTCGCACGTGTTCTGATACCCCTCAAAAATTTGTTTGGTTTTTAAATAATAACAACAATTGATCGTAATCATCTCATTAGTAATTGCTTGCGCGTGTTCTGATATTCCTAAAAAAATTTTTTTATTATAATAACTATTGATTGCAATCATCTCATTAATAAATTCTTGCTCGTGTTCTGAAACCCTTGAAATGTTTTTTTTTTTTGTGGTCTGAAGAGCTGGCCCTCACATTATGCTAAATAGCGACGATGGAGAACACGAAAACGCGCAGTTGCTACCGTCTGCGCATCCGGGACATGTCCGTGTGTGTCCTGTCAGTTAATCAGAGCGCCGGGGTCTGTAACAATAGACAGTGTACCGAATGTTGAGCAACACTATCCGTCTGCTCTCTGATTGTGTACTCTCTCTCTCTCTCTCTCTCTCTCTCTCTCTCTCTCTCTGAAACTGTTCTCTCTCAAATTGTTTCTCAACAAATGCCTGATCCATGGCTTTACCTCTCTCTCTCTCTCTCTCTCTCTCTCTCTCTCTCTCTCTCTCTCCTGAAACTGTTCAAATTGTGGTTCTTATCAGATGCCTGATTCATTGTTATACCATAAGCCGTTGTTGATCTCTCTCTCTCTCTCTCTCTCTCTCTCTCTCTCTCTCTCTCTCTCTCTCTCTCTCTCTCTCTCTCTCTCTCTCTCTCTCATATGAAACTGTTCAAATTGTTTCTCAACAAATGCCTGATCCATGGCTTTACCATAAGCCATATATATATGTATGTATATAACTTCATTGTTTAATCTATATCTTATCTCTATTCTAGCCATTATCTCTCTCTCTCTCTCTCTCTCTCTCTCTCTCTCTCTCTCTCTCTCTCTCTATATATATACACACACACACACACACACACACACACATATATATATATATATATATATATATATATATATATATATATATATATATATATATATATATGTATATATCAAATGCGTGATTCATTGTTTAAATCATTCTTTCAAATAGATTCTTATCATAATATATGATTCATTGCTCTCTATATATATCTCTTCCATTATCTCTCTCTCTCTCTCTCTCTCTCTTCTCTCTCTCTCTCTCTCTCTCTTTCCTTAGCAGTCTTACTCTTGAACAAATCCTGGTATGGTCTGGGACCACTTTGATTTTGTTGCCTAATAGAAGGTCCTTGAGATCGGGACTTTATTAGGCTCTTGAACTGTCGACTAAAAATATGCGCATGCACGAGCGCGTACTCGTGAGTCGCCAAGTGCTGGTGTTATATCGAAGTTGCTGCTCACTCTCGGTGTGTGTGTGTGTGTGCGCGCGCGCGCCAGTGCCCGTGCAAGACAAGATCTTTAGTACTTATGACATTTGATAGCCTTTGACTTAGCCGATAAAGAGTGTGTGTATATATATGTACAGTATATACATATATATTATTTATTTATATATATTGGTGTTTTTTTCAGGTTGTATAGCTAATTTTGTCCGAAAAAGGTGCAGTTCAAACAATAATTTTGTTTAATTTAATCATGTATTGATTTTTATTTTATGTAATAATAGTTGCCTGCCACTCGGTCTTCATGGAAAATTGTTATTCTGAGATGACTCGTTCATCTCCTATCTTGCATTTCCTGAAGAAGCTGGATCCTGACGGGGAAGCCCTGGGAAATTTCTTCCTAGTCCCTAAGATATTGAAATCGATTTTATATTAACTAGTATTAAATGTTTTTCACGGATCTGGACGGTACGTGGATGGGACACTCCCAGTGAAATCCGTCTTCATTAGCATATGACCTATGACCTAGCAACTGCATCTCGGAAATAAATACAAAGAAGTTTGCAAAAGACCAACGGTTCACTGAGGCGTTAGAAGCTGATGGTGGGTACAGGTGTTTTGTGTTTGTATAAAGGACTTGGGTCTTTGGTCGAGTTCTTTGTTTTTAATCTATTTATTTCGATGTATTTGATCATTTATCTTTAAATTTATTGCTGAAATTGTCTTCTTCCGTATCTTGAATTTAAGTGATGCCAAACAGTTATTTATAGCATCATTGATTTAATTTCAAGACACGAAAAAAGACTAATTTACAGCAATAAATTGAAAAATCAACAAATTAAATAAATGAACAGGAACAAAAACTCGACCAAACAGAGCAAAGTCCTTTATACACAAACACACACAGCACATACTGATGGTTTTTATGGCCTCGAAGTGAACCCTAAATCCTTTGAAGATTTCTGTTTTTATTTTATTTCCTGATGTACTGGATCATGTGCAATCCTAAGAGTCAAAATAATCGAGCGACTGTTTTGCTTATTTATTACTTGTTGAAATATCTCGTTTGGCGTCTCTGTTTTTAATAAGAATGCCCATTCAAAGGAAGGCTGTATAGTCAGTAATTCTATTACTTGTTTTTGTGATTGACGCCTTTGACTTCCTCGTATTATCCCTTTGATGTGAACTATGTCCAAAAAGGCTGATTGGCCATTCTAAGTACCGTTATCGCATGTATGCAAGTGATATTATTATTATTATTATTATTATTATTATTATTATTATTATTATTATTATTATTCATTATTATTATTATTATTATTATTCAGAAGATGAACCCTATTTATGTGGGCCATTGACTTGAAATTCAAGCTTCCAAAGAATACGGTGTTCATTCGAAAGAAGTAGCAAAAGGTAATGGGAAATACAGAAAGAAGAGATCTCACTTATTAAAAAAGAAAATAAATTAACAAAATAATAAATTATTATTATTATTATTATTATTATTATTATTATTATTATTATTATTATTATTATTATTATCAGAAGATGAACCCTATTCATATGGAACAAGCCCACCAAAGGGGCCATTGACCTGAAATTCAAGCTTCCAAAGAATATTGTGTTCATTCGAAAGAAGTAACAGAAGGTAATGGGAAATACAGAATAGAAATAATTTATTAGAAAAATATATATATTAATAAATAAATCAATTAAATAGAATTGTAAGTAAATTATCAAAGTGCAAGGAGAATTGTATTGTGATAGGAATAAAATCCCAAAGGTTCGTTGTCACTCATTTTGTTAGATTCTTGTTGACAAAACTATGGCATCGTCTCTCAGGAGAAAGAGATCAGAATATATGTAGCATAGTCGATTTCAGAGGTTTTAGAACTTGGACTGCTTAAATTGGGATACCAGTTCTTAAGATGGACGATAATAAAATTCCACAATTATGTAAATAAATTGTATTGATATGCAAAAGATAAAACAATTACGTTTGCGTTAAACACTGAGGAAGAACACCGTTCAGGTGTTCGGAAGTCTTGATTTTATCTTTTGCGTAGTAATACAAGTTATTTGCATAACTGTTGAATTTTATCATTTAACAGTGTATCACGATATCGTGAATTTTTTAGCAGTAACTATAATAACAGTTGCTCTTCTGACGTGAGGAAGGGTATTGTCAAAAATGAGTTTCCAGTAGATCGTGGAAGAAGGCTTTCTGGCGCAATCATTTCAAGGCCCTTTGCAACCAGGAAGACCTTTTGGCACTTTGTACGTGCGAACTCTGGGATTTGTCTCCAAGGTTCCCATCGTTTTCCGTCAAACGTTTTTTGCCGCTGGAAGGCGGATTTGCCCTTAGGGCTGCTGTTGGCGAAGTCGGGACTTCTTGCTTCCAAGCCGTTGGTTACTTCGAAGTCATTAGCTGAAGCTAAAAAAAAAAGTACTAATACTGAGTAGTTCATATAGGCCAAGGTCATAGTTTTAATTGGTTAAGAAGCAATGAAAGTGATGACGGAAAAACGTAATACCTATTAGCTAATGAAATTCGTATAGGAGATTTTATTACTCTAATTAAGGTCAGGGGGAAAATGCAATAGACGTGTCGAAAAAAGTGTGAAAACTTAGTTGACAGTTTTTCAATTTGTGGTGTTATTTTCCATCAATTTTATTCACACATGAATCCGTTGTGATGAGTCATTTACCTCGTTCCCTTTTTGAAAAGTCCATCTTTCAGAATTGTCAGTTTAATTAATTAATAATCAACATTGCAACGAAATTGTTATTTATCTTACTACTTTTTGCATTGTTACGGATTTTTGTATTTCAGCAAAAGAATTGAAACACGGGCTATCCATTATCATTGTTGCTGTTATTATTTGTAAATATTTCAATGACAGCCGTTATTATTAGCATTTTTTTTTTATCATTTATGAAGTTTTATATGCTGACGAATTTCCTTTTTTCCTTTCCAGGTAAGTTGATTGGTTTCTGACCTGTGGAGTTTCGTGGTGCGAGGCCCAGGAAGGGAAACGAAGATATGTAAGTCACTAATACTTTCACTGGTGTTTTGCATACGGAACACGTTCTGCTTTGGTTCCTTGTTAATGTAGAATTCGACACTTGTTTCTTGCCCCCAGGATATTAATATCGTGCCTCAATATACGTAGTTGGTTTGCTTATAACAAGGAGTCCAGATTGGACAGTTCCATATTATTATTATTATTATATTATTATTATGGTGCTTCACAGGATGATTGTAAAACCAAGAGGATAATGTCAGCAAGGCCTTCATAAAGTTCACAAGGCAGCCTCCTTAGAGTAGCCTATGAATTACCGTTGTTATATTGGCCTTGTATCGGATTACTCCGTCAGAGTAATCGAGTGACACAAAAAGGCTATAAAAGGCTCAGGACGGAACTCGCAACTACTAAGTTTCTTGTAGCAGCTCAATTGCTAAAGTCATCAACTTGATGTCGTCGACTTTTTTGATCGATAGTTCGCAGCGTCGTATAAGACTTCTTGTTTGTTTGTTTGGCTTAGATGGCGCTCGCTAGTTTGCTTAGCCGTATCGCGGGGTGTTTAAGCTGGTCTCAAAAAAGAAAAAGGGGGGAGGGGGGGTTAGTAACAACCTTCATCGCGTCTGTAAAGTCATAAGCAGAGGTCGAAGATGGCCAGACACCAGCTGTTGCGTTTGACTGTCGTGTAACAAACGACCACGCGTTCTCGAGTAGTTTTCAATGTGTCAGAAGTCCCATTTTGAAATATATTGCCTGGAGATATTCAGCCACTTTTACGAGGCTTTGAAGTACACTATTTTTTTATTATTAAGTTTGCTAGTAGATCTTCAGTTTTTTATGAGGCGATGAATGAGAACATTAAGTTTGCTAGTAGATCTTCAGTTTTTTATGAGGCGATGAATGAGAACAAGGCTTCATTTCAAATGCTGGTCTCTTCGTTCGGTTTTTTGGAAGCAAATTACTGACGCGTTTAAGTAGGTTATAGATCTGGTTTGAAATTTTGTTCACATTATGTATTTAGTAGTACTGGCCATTTCATAATTACGTAAAGATAATATTTATTATAACAGAAGTATTTTTCAATTACTGAATATTAAATTAATGTACGACTTTAAATTTCCTTCCATTTTATTGATGCCCCAGGTTAGTTGATGCATGTACCTCAGTCGAAAGTGGTGAGGCTGTTTTTCGAATCTTAAAATTTTTTTGAGTTTGAGTACATTTGAAAGTGAAAATTGCCGACTTCTTTTCATATGTCTGTTGTTTTTCTTATTCGTAATGGACATGAAATATTTTTCCTTGGGGCGCTATGAATATTGATATGGATGTCCCTGTCATTAAAAAAAAAAAAGAGAGGTCCCTCTTGAATGGGTGCAAAAGGGTGCATCTGGTCAACTGTCAAAACTTTTTAGCCTCTTCTTTTAATTTTACTTTGAATTTTTCTTTGCAGTGGATGGAAGGAGGGTCTCTCTCTCTCTCTCTCTCTCTCTCTGTACGTTCGTTCGTAAGTTATGCATATCATTTTCGAATTTGGTTTAAAACTGTGGTGGTCATTGCTTCTTCAATATTTTCCCCTCTAAGAGCCTGTTAATTGCAGTTAGCAGGTGCAATTCCGTAAGACTGATTATTATTATTATTATTATTATTATTATTATTATTATTATTATTATTATTATTATTATTATTATTATTCAGAAGATGAACCCTATTCGTATGGAACAAGCCCATCAAAGGGGTCATTGACTTGAAATTCAATCTTGCAAAGAATATGGCGTTCATTTGAAAGACGTAACAGAAGGTATTAGGAAATAGAGAAAGAAGAGATCAGCTTTTAGAGAATAAAAAATAATATAACTTAACAAATGAATAGATAAAAAGATAAAAATGTAAGTACATTTTGAAATACAAGAAGAATAGCTTTAGGGTAGTAATGCAGCACAGAAAAGGCTACTACATTTTTTCAGGCTTTCATGGTCAGCTGACATATGATTACACCTAACAAAATGCCGCCTTCATATAATTGCAATTACCCTGAGGTTACCTTCAGATATTTATAATGATAGGAATTACCTTCAGTTGGCTACGATTACTCAGAGACAGCCTTCTGATAGTTTTTCACCTTTTTGCCTTGTGGGTATTATTACCTCATCGAGACCCACCAGTTATGCGAATGATAAAAGGCTTTCTGTGTTTTTTTATGAATGTTATAACGAGAGAAAATTTGTATAAAGGTATTATGAAAAATATAGAGTAAGGTATTCTTTATTGGAATAATAACTCTGAGGCGTTTTGATGTATTAAGTATTGTTATTTCAAAGAGAAGAGAAAGGTAATAAAAATAAACAGCTTAGGCTAAGCAAACAAAAAAAAACAAAAAACATAAACAAATTATGAATATTTACTTGTTTCTAGCTTCATTACAGCGCTGACTAATCTCACCGTCCCTTTCACTGTCAGGAAAAGGTTTCTTCCCAATGTTTCCCTGTAATTATATTTTTTATTATGTGCACTAGAAGGGCACTCCATTGAGTAGACACTGTGCGTATAAAGCAGTCTGGCTGCGGCAATAAAAGTATGCTCAGTTAGAAAGCACCTTATGTCATTGGGGGAGTGTTACGACGCTTTAGTCAGGTCCCTGCGCGCCATATGCTTCTTGTCTACGTGCCCTCAAAATTCTCGCACAGCTGTTGTTGAAATAAAAGAATAAATCTATAAACCGCTTGATCCTCACATCCTCTTCCTTGTTGAAACTCGCACTGCTCTTCTCCCGTTGGTCCTTGAGTTGTCAGTGCCGAAAGCGAGAGGTGTTTAAGACTGCATAAATTGCATGCAAATCATGCACAGTAATACTCGATGGGGAACCATCTTTATATCATCTTGCTTCACGACCTGGCTTATCAAGTTATGTTATCCAGTAAGAATCGTAGATTTACAGTTAAAGGCCTCATTCCTTCTGTCACTGGTTCATTTCTGTCACGGACACAGGGTTTAAAGGTTCCTTTAGGAGGTGGGTCCATCACTCCTTTTGGAGTTGTGCCCCACCCTTTTCGGTCTTTTTATTTGTGAGTCTGGATTGATTTGTCCGCAGGCAAGTAGAGACGATATGTCAAAGTTTGATATCTACAAACTAAAAATGAAGGAGAATAAGTGACATTTGCACAAGCTGTGCTATCATTGCTGCCAGTCACGGTGGTCGAAGAAAACTGAAAAAAGGACAATTTGTCAACTGGGACGCCAAACAAGATAGTAAGGATTTTGATAAATTATGTCGTTTCCCGATGCACTGAGAGAGAGAGAGAGAGAGAGAGAGAGAGAGAGAGAGAGAGAGAGAGAGAGAGAGAGAGAGAGATTGCTGAAAATGAATGTCTTATTTAGATACAGATTGTTTTCGGAATACCGACATAATTAATTCACGACCATCCCAGCCAGTTTTTTTTTTTCTCACTCAGTTGCCAAGTTTTTTCGGTTGGTGTTTGTTACTATAATATTTACAATATTATTTTGTATGTCAGTGTCTGTCTGTCTGTACGTATGTCTCTTCTCTCAACCGATTAATGCTTCTGCAACCAATGATTGTCTGGGGTCATGGAACTGTTAGAGAGCGCTCGTGATTGGAAGACGTCAAAAGAGACTGTTATTTCAGACAGGCTGTTACTCCTGTTAGGTCATATTGTGAGAAAGCAGTTCCATTTTAATCTTGGGGAGGGGCATCACCTCTCTTTGTCTGTCGGTCGGAGGCCATTTAGAAGGCATTTTGGGGGTAGCGGTGGTGCGGCGAGGGTAGCGGTCTTTATAGCGGGAGATTTTGCAGGGTAGAGGTTAGGCATTTTATATATTTTTGGACGAGGTGGGGGCAGGGGTCCCGGGAGGGGGGATGTCTGTTAACCAGGCTACCAATTCGTTGTGTGCAATGGTTATGGCTGTTAATCGTTCGTTTATCGTAACCGGTGTCGAAATGAAGCGAATTATTGTGTCCGTCTCTCTCTCTCTCTCTCTCTCTCTCTCTCTCTCTCTCTCTCTCTCTCTCTCTATATATATATATATATATATATATATATATATATATATATATATATATATATGAGTGAATCTCTCTCTCTCTCTCTCTCTCTCTCTCTCTCTCTCTCTCTCTCTCTCTCTCTCTCTCTCTCTCTCTCTCTCTCTCTCTCTCTCTCTCTACCCCGTCTTATTAGCAATCATTCATAACCCTCTGAAATGATGATGATAATAGGGAAAGGAGGCTGAAAGAGTAGCAGTATTAACTGCCACCGGATGTCTGTCTGTGTGTCTGTCACGTCATATTGCAATTCAAGAGAGCTAGATCGTTCTGCAGCATGTTAGGGCAATTTATCACACCTCCGGAGATAACACAGCGCTCTCTCTCTCTCTCTCTCTCTCTCTCTCTCTCTCTCTCTCTCTGCACTGACTGCGCAGTTCACTCGCTCCTGTGTAACGGTGTCTCCGTTTCCAAGTATCGGATTGCACTTTAATGGTGCTTGAAAGATGCAGAAGAACGGGAGCTATTATTTTATTAATATGTGTTGTAGCTTTGGTACTAAAAACACACACACACACACACACACACACACACACACACACACACATATATATATATATATATATATATATATATATATATATATATATATAGTGTGTGTATATATATATTTTGTGTATATATATATATGTATATATATATATATATATATATATATATATATATGTATATATATATATAAATATATATATATATATATATATATATATATATATATATATATATGTATATATATATATATATATATATATATATATATATATATATAAATATATATATATATATATATATAAATATATATATACACACACACACGCCTGGGGTCCCGCCATCTGGAGCCAAATCTTTCACACGGAAAAGGGCTGTTAGCTGAAGAAATGCGAGTACATTTAGTCCTTTCGAAAATATGTTTTTATTGTATCTTTGGCGTACATGTTGGCAAATGCATTTTGTGTCTGCATATTTAATGCATATCTGTATTAATAAGGTGTGGTCTCTTTAGCGGTAAGTTGTTGCAGATATAATGCAAAAACAAGTATTAAACAGCTGCTCAAAAAGAAACAATAATCTGAGCAGTGTCGTCAACAGCACTGTATCCTCATCTCAGTGCGGCGAAGATTCATATCCTCAACGTATTGTAGTGTTTCTTTTATAATTAACACTTTTTTTCTTTTCCCTGAAGACCACTGCCACTTAGCATAATTTATTCAATTTCACGTTTACATAATATCTTTTAGTTTACGTAATTCTTGTCTTGTTGCGTTGTCAAGATCTGTGAAATATCCACTGATCTATTCTTTCATTGAGCTTTTATCATTTTTTCCGTGTTGAATTCTTTTTTGTATGGAAGGCATTCTGATGTACATTTTCTTACATTTCCTTATTACATTCCTTGGCCAGATCACCGAAGCACATTCCAGTCAGTCTTTTGATGCCTTTTCCAGGCCTTTAATTTTAGCAGAGCAAATTCATATCTTTTCATGTCGTGGACTTTCAAAGATGTCTTCAGTCAAATTTTGACGAGGGCTTGACACTTTCATTATCACTTTATTTTCAAGTTGGACCTCATTATGACTATTCCCTTACAGATAGGGGACGCCATGACTAATGGTACCCTGCTACCTTGCTTATATTTCATAATGGTCTATTTAACCAATTAGTTAAGTTGGTAATATCCATGACTTCTCACTTGGGTTTAAACTGCTCTCGAAAACACAGGATGTGAAACTCATAACTTGAAGCCCCTAGATTGATATTTTATTTGCCAGCGATAAGCCGTATCTCGTTTTTAAGTGGTGTGACTAATGCTGTCCTGGGAAAGTTAGTTCGGGACTTCCTTGGCATTTAGTTATTGCTGTTAATTTTCTTGATGTTTTAACCTTATCCTTTTAGTTTTCTTTAAAAGAAAACTATAGTCCCGTCTTTGTCCGTTCCCACTTTTTCTGTCCGCCCTCAGCTCTTAAGAACTGCTGAGGCTAGAGGGCTGCAAATTTGTATGTTGATCACCCATCCTCCAATCATCAGACATACCATGCTGCAGCCCTCTAGCCTCAGTAGTTTTTATTTCATTTAAGGTTAAAGTTAGCTATAATCGTGCATCTGGCAACGATATAGGACAGGCCACCACCGGCTCGTGGTTAAAGTTTCATGAGCCGCGGCTTATACAGCATTATACCGAGACCATCGAAAGATAGATCTATTTTCGGTGGTCTTTGGCAGTTTAAATTCCACGACTGTACTGTATTATTATTATTATTATTATTATTATTATTATTATTATTATTATTATGTCTCCATTGCATTTGCATATTGCATTTATATAGAGTCCTGAGCTTAAATAAATTACATACTGTAGATGGCCTACTACTGTTATATTATGAAAAGACCAGGCTTCTCTTGTATATTTTTTTTCATATTTTATAATAAAAAAGCTGTTTTATAGGTAAACAGTGCTTGTAATAATTATGGGTAATTTATACCCAATCGGAGTTAGGATGCTGTCCACCTACAGCTGGCAGTGGGCAAATTATAGTACGAGTTTTCTCTTCGCTATATTTGGAGACGTGTTAAAGGACTTAGAAAGTTTCGCTTTTTTTAAGATTCCGTGTTATTCGTTGAATGTTTACTTACTTTGAACATTGGTATTTCTCTCTCTCTCTCTCTCTCTCTCTCTCTCTCTCTCTCTCTCTCTCTCTCTCTTAATCCTGATAAGGAAGGACCTCGACGAGGTAATCTCCATGCAGATGAGGTTGAGCTGTTTTGCAGGTAATTTCTCTCTCTCTGTTTCTTAATCCTGATAAGGAAGGACCTCGACGAGGTAATCTCCATGCAGAAGAGGTTGATCTGTTTTGCAGGTAATTTCTCTCTCTCTCTCTCTCTCTCTCTCTCTCTCTCTCTCTCTCTCTCTCTCTCTCTCTCTCCTCAGTTTCTTAATCCTGATAAGGAAGGGGCCTGACCAGGTAATCTCCATGCAGAAAAGGTTGATCTGTTTTGCAAGTTCTCTCTCTCTCTCTCTCTCTCTCTCTCTCTCTCTCTCTCTCTCTCTCTCTCTCTCTCTCTCTCTCTCTCTCTGAGAAGAGGTTGATCTGTTTTACAGGTTGTATTTCCCTGTGTCTCGTTCTCAATTTTTTTTATTAGGTCCACGTATCAGCTATCTTTTTAATGATTTATTACTCTGTCTTTTTCTGTGTTTTTTTAATTAGGTCCGTGTATCAACTATCATTTTTAATCATTTAAAGTCCTCCTTTTTGTATAAACACACATACTTGCATTTTACAAAGATACACAAGAATGCAATGGCTATTTCTTGCCTCCCAGAATCCACCCGCTAGCTATTTTTAAAACCTAAATTTATTTTGTCCCGTGTTATAATGACGAGGCACTCAGTAGAAATAATCTGTTGTCATGGAATCCCTCTATACTTTGGCGACAGTGTTATTATTATTATTATTATTATTATTATTATTATTATTATTATTATTATTATTTGGCGACATGCGATAAATATGAGGGAAAGTCTTGGAAAAGAGAGAAGGAAGAAAGAGAAAAATAGAAGGCGCTGACGGAATGGGGTCACTGGACCAAGCTTTTAGTATCGTGACCCGTCGGGGCACTGGGTATCACAGCGCTCTCTCTCTCTCTCTCTCTCCACCAACTGGTGACCCCATCGGGTACCCACTTTCTCTCCCCGCCCACATGCCCTTGTGGCATACGCCCCAAGTCCGACCAGTTTCTTCTTCTTCTTCTTCTTCTTCTTCTTCTTCTTCTTCTTCTTCTTCTTCTTCTGTTCCCTTCGGGGAGAGATTTCGGGACGATTCATTTATATGGAAGTGAGGAAAGTGAAGTCACGACAAAAACTGGGTCTCTGCTTCTACCTTTTGAGTCAACTGAGTCAACCTTAAACTGAACTCCCCGTAGGGGGTCAGTGCTTTCAGTGCACCTCATGTGTTGCACTGTAGGCATTTCTTAAGGTTCTTTGCAGCGTCCCTTCGACCCATAGCTACAACCCTTTTCATTCCTTTTACTGTACCTCCTTTCATATTCTGTGTCTTCCATCTTACTTTCCACCCTCTCCTAACTACTTTTCCTCCTGTGACACCTTTCAAACCTGTTAACTATTAATTTCCGTTTCAGCGCTGAATGACCTCGCAGGTTCCATCGCTTGTCATCTGGCCTAAATTCTATATTCTATTCTAGAACTGGGCTGGGAAATATAAGATTCAATTAGTGAGCTAAGAAGAAATTATTGAGTTTAGATGGTGAATTTATTTACTCCTATGTTTATTTTTCATACAAGTTTTGATCTATATATTCATTTATTTCCTTATTTTGTTATTACGGTCAACTTAAGGAAAGAGAGTACTTTTTCATGCCATATTTATCCTTGTTTGGTATTGATGTTCTCATATGCCAGTACCATTTTTTGCTGTGTTTCTTGTGCATGTGTGGGTCCGAAACCCTTCCGATAAGTGTAGATTTAGATTTTTTAAAATTTTTTTTCGTAGAAAATACAATACTAAGAAGAATTCTCAGAACGGTTTTTGGTTGGAATAAATAAAACAGTAATTAGAATTGTGAATTTACTTTCGACCGCAGAATAATCCTACCATCCTATCGAACAGGTTAAACTTGTCGTTGACATTCCAAACAAATTAGAAGTCATTCTACAATACATGCCAGTAAAATGTTCAAAGATTTAATCCATTGCATTTCACAGGTGTGGTTGCCATGGTTACCGTGAAACCTCGTTAACCGGAACTTTTAAGTTGGAGGACTCAAGTATGAGGCAGAGCATATTCTCGAGACATAAGCGTTTCCTCACCACTGGAGGGGAGACGTGATGTCTTGATGACTAGATGGTTAAGGGGGAGTGCTTAGTTATGTGTATTGTTAAGGAGGAAGTAATGACTTGTATGGGAGGGAATAACAAGCCATTCTCTCTCTCTCTCTCTCTCTCTCTCTCTCTCTCTCTCTCTCTCTCTCTCTCTCTCTCTCTTTAACTGCTGTACGCCTTTGTAACCTGAGCATGGAATCAGGTGCCTGGCTGTTATTGTCAGGTTGTGGGTCAAAGCTGTGGTGCAGAGAGAGAGAGAGACGGATTGAGTTAATCAGTGCTCAGTCAAATTATATATCAAGCCATTTAAAACGAGAGGGCTTCGACGAGGTAATCCTCAACCCGCAGCGCTGATACCATTTTCTCTCTTTCTCTCTCTCTCTCTCTCTC